>NW_010311275.1:0-30911 GCF_000700745.2 Antrostomus carolinensis | reverse complement strand
CACACAAAATTTTGTCTAAAAAGTTCTGTAAAATTTCTGTATAAAGCACTGACCAAGAAAAGTTATAATGAAATTCTTCATTTGCTGCTGCTTCAAAGGTTTTCAGTTTGTTGGGGTTTTTTTTGAATCAACAGAATTTTTCATAAAACTTGTATGTCAAAGTGTGTGAAATACTAGATGTTTTTGTTAATGTCAAATATTAATATTGCCTTTGAGGCTGATATAACGTGTTTTTCTTTGAGAGCAAAAACTTTTTTCTCCCTTCCTTAAATTTTCCTCCTATTCCTGCTCATTTTTCTCCATATAGATGGGTCAAGATGAGGCCTGATATTTTTTCAAATATTAATATAAAAGAAAAAAACCCTCAACTTTGTACAGCTCTGAA
The DNA here is from genome assembly GCF_000700745.2 of Antrostomus carolinensis. Classification (NCBI taxonomy): domain Eukaryota; kingdom Metazoa; phylum Chordata; class Aves; order Caprimulgiformes; family Caprimulgidae; genus Antrostomus; species Antrostomus carolinensis. The sequence continues at coordinate 30,526 of NW_010311275.1, read as the reverse complement.
GTGAAAGGCCAGAAGGAGGAAGGAGGGTGATGTAATTGCACAGCTCAGGCTGCCATATGCTGGTTTAGCATAACTTGCTTGGCATTAGTAGCTAAGTTTGCTGAAGCCTTAGGCTGCAAGCTGTCAACTTTCACCAAGATATGTTGAACTTTTACCTAGTCAAGTAAAAGAAGGCCCCAGAGCTGGTTCAAACCAGGAGATAAGGAAGCTGCGTTCATTAACAGAAACTGCAACCTTAGAGATAAGGAATGGCCTACCTAGAAACAATGAAAGGACCCAATGAAGAACAGGAAGACCCTAGACCTCAATATTGCCAATGGTCCAAACTGTTGCATGAGGAGTGGGGAATTTAGATAGTAAGGGTATGATTGCCCAGGGCTTTCTTTGTTCAAGGTCCCTCTTCAGAGTCACCCAGCTCAAGCTATTAATAAAAAGGACTTCACAGAACTCTCTCTTTTTAGCTTATTGAAACACAGGGTTGACCTGGCATGCGTTATTTCCATTACATTGCTCTCTGTACAACTTGTAGCTAGGTGGGTGTTGGTCTCTTCTCCAAAGTAGCAAGTGGTAGGACAAGAGGAAACAGCCTCAAGTTGCACCAGGGGAGGTTTAGGTTGGATATTAGGAAAAATTTCTTGACCAAAAGGGTTGTCAAGCATTGGAACTTTTTCACTGAAGGATTATCAAGCACTGGAACATGCTGCTGAGGGAAGTGGTTGAGTCACCGTCCCTGGAGGTATTTAAAAGACGTGTAGATGCAGTGCTTAGGGACATGGTTTAGAGATGGACTTCACAGCTTTAGGTTTATGGTTGGAGTTGATGATCTTAAAGGTCTTTTCCAACCTAAATGATTCTATGTGATGCAGCATTTTGTGGTCTACAGCGCTGCAGATGTTTTGACCTCCCTCCTCACTCTTTCATTAGTGGTAGAGCCACATCTAAGGATGATGACCCCTGAAATCACACACTTAATATTTTTGACTCACAGTGTATGTTCATGGGAACGTGGTAAGGCAAAAATGACACATCAAAGCATACACTTATTTATAAAGTATATTTATTTCTAACAAATGTTACTATAGTGAAGGAAAAATCTCCTTTTATCTTTTCTGATATTTATTTCTTCCTTTCTTCTTTTGTTTCCAGCACTTACACAGGTAATTAGAGAATTAGACTTGCTTAGGTGAGGTAAATGGGTTAAGCATCTGTAGAAAAGAACACTGAGGTCCCTGAACATAAATTAGGATTTGGAACCCAGCTGTATTTCAGAGATGCTTTTTAAACAGTAAAATGTTTTGCATTTACACCAACGTGATACACAACAAACCTGGACAATGACTTAATAGCTTATGTAATTTTACCATATGTTTGGGGAAAAAAAAAAATCTTAATTTATTCTGGTTCCTCTTTGGGTCTTATTAGAAAATTTTGAAGATTTAAGCTGGAAGAAATTTTTTTACCCTGTGATGATCTGGGTAGAAGTTTAACTATTTCTTGAATTAATTCATTTTGGTATTTATTGTTAATATCTTAATTTAATATTGTAACATTCTTTGTTTCAGCCCATTACTGTCTGTTAAGTATATTAAATTAACTGATAGTTACTGTGTTAGCTGAACCAAAATCTCAATAACTATTGGTAATTTAAATTAACAATTTAAATTTGGAAATATTAATTCCTCATTTTTAAACTTATTTTTCAGGGATCAATTCCATCTTCATGTGTAAGCTTTGTAACTTATTTTCACCGAACCAATCCGAGCTTTTGTCTCACGTCTCCGAGAAGCATACAGGAGAAGGGACCAGTGTGGATGACATCATTATTCCCCTCCAACCTCTAACAGTACCCACAAACATAAACAAAGATGGAGAAGGTACGTTCATGAATTGAGAGGAATGTAATTTTCAAAGTAATTTATTGTTTTAATAAAACCTGTGGTGTGATGATTCTTCATTGTGTATAGGATGAGTTACATGGCTTGTTTTTTATAATGGTCACTGTACAACTGCCACCTTGAATTTCATTCAGTTCGGAATGGATCGAAGGACAGATGTGGATAAACTCAGCATGTGATTGGGGATGATGACACTGGTCCATTAATTTTAAATGTCAAGTATAGCAAAGTCTGCTTCCCACAGCTTTAGTTTCAGTTGTGTAATAGCAGTGGAAGGCAACCAGGGCCCCTTGGATGGGGGTGTGTCTTGAGGCTTAGGAATGGTGGTGTGCTCTTTGAGTTGTCTAACTTGTTTGTTGTGATGCAGATAATATTAATAGAGCTAATCCAAAAAGGAAGTGGCGTGGCTATTGGCACTGGTAAATAAAGCAATCTGGTAGTCAAAGGCTGAATGAGTTATAGAGAACAATTTTACTCCACAGTGGAAGAAGTTGCATTCATTCCATTTTTAACTATGATTGCAGTCCCTTTTAATATTAGCAATGGGCTGAAAATAATTCAGACTGCATAATATCTTGTTTTAGACCCTTACTGAGCCATGGATTTATATTGTTGGCAAACCTCTTAGTTAACACAACTATGAGGATTTTCCAATCATTATGATTTCTGGATTTTAAAAATTATATGTTTATGAAAAAAACCCACTCTAATATCATACTTAAAATAATTTTTAATCATTAACGTATGCATATGATATTTATTCATTTATTTACCAGAAGTAATTTAGTAGTTATGTTAACTTTGTCAACACAAGAAGATATTTCCAATAATGGCCATATAGTATTCAAAACCTAAAACCTAAAATTAAAAGTGCATCAGAAGGTGATGAATAAATATCAGATCTACATCTAATTTTAATTGTTAGAATTAACTTCTTGGGCGTGCAGAATGCATCTTCCATTCTTAAATCTTTGTTTCCTGTTGTCACTTCACTAATTGTATTTCTGAGCACAGTGAGCCTGGTACTTTCTAACATATTCTTATTCCTTTTAGTAAGAAGGCTCTTCTGTAAACTTCCTTTGCATTTGTGTCTGGGACTATCTGGACTTTCTGTACTGTGTGTTGGTAAAAGTACCATGTGGTACGTTGGTAAACGTACATCGTATGTTTATGAGAATAGTATGTAAGTGCTGTTATGATCTGAAGCAACAGAAATTAGGTATATACAGCTTTTAAGAAAACAAATTTGCAAATCTAACTATGTAAAATGCAACATTAATATCTGAAGTTATATATTTGTAAGTTACCTTTTTCACTGTTCTCAGTGAACACTTTTCATAATCCAGTGTGATCATGTGGTGCCACCTTTTTCAGATTATGTAGCCCAGCTCTTTGTCATCTGCTGGCAGTAATAATGTCAAGGTAAATGACTTTCACATAGATTTCAACTCACGTTCTAGACATACTTCAATATTTCCTCTTTTCATCACACAGATTGATCAGAGAAGAGGGTAGTCTGTTCTGAAGCCCTATTCAATTATTTCCTGTGTTCTGTTTAAAAAAAATAGGGTATTTCACAGTTGAATATAGGAACTTGGAGAGGAGTTCTTTCACAGTTGAATATAGGAATTTGGAGAGGAGTTCTTTCACAGTTGAATATAGGGATTTGGAGAGGAGTTCTTTCAAGGCATCGATTTTTTCCTTCTTGTTACGGAATCTGCAGCAGATAAAACTTTAAAAGTTTATAATATGTATTTTTTTTCTCAGGAAACCCTTCTTTGTAGTAATTCAGTATTGTCACTAAAAGGAGAAGTGATTGATGAATGTCAGTCTTAGAAATTACAAATTCCTTTCAGTACTTACTGGCTGGTAGATGCCCCTCTTTTTGTCCTTTGAATGCTTAGTTTTTCTTCCAGATACTGGTAAACACTGTAACTACTCCAGGATTGGTATGGACGAGTGAGTGCTGAGTTGTTAATGGAGCACTGTGTTCTGCCTGAGTAGTAAATTAATTATTTTCTAAGTATTGTGAACAAGTAAAATACTAGGCAAGTAATATGTGTTTATTACTCTAATGTTATTTTATTGGCAATGCTCTCTGCTGAATTTTATTTAGTCATGCCACTTTCCCATTGTTAGGTCATAGTATATTTAGAGTTTATTTGTTGTAACCATTTTGGTAGGATGATGATAGAATTTTTTTTATTGAGTGTAACCAAGGGTACCAGGCAGATATTGCTGTTTTACAACTTATGTGTAGGTCATATTTTGTCCAGTGCTGGAGTGTGGCTTCTTTGTTTGGGAAATGATGGGTATTTACTGGTTAACTGTAGTCGTTCATACTCCACTTCGCATAGGATTTAATTTCATGACTTCTCATAATGATCTCCCTCTCCTTCAAAGTGCTTGTCAAAACTCTCTGGGTTTTTTTGCTTCTACTTAGTCAGGTTGGTGATGGTTTGTGGGACAGCATGGATGGCCCTAGTTTCATCTGTTCCTAGTATTATTCCCTGATGGATTGTTGTGTTGTTTGGTTTAGACTGTCTGCATTATGGGACACATGCTCTCTGCAGCACAGTCTCCAGGCCTGATATATTGATTATGAAACCTGTAAGAAAGTTAGTATCTGGATATCATAATTTTTTCCAATGAGTTTAACTCATTAGAATCACTTAAAACTGTGGCATATGCATCAGCCTCATCCTTACTTGAAACATGGTGCAACTAGAGCATGCATTCAGTCTTGGGGGGGTAGGAGGTGTTCCTGGGTGCTGTGATGCATACACATAGCAGTAACAATGTATGGCTGTGGATGAGATTTATTTGCATATATTTGTATGAAACCTTCTGCAGAAGATTCTGAACAGAGCCATATACTGTTGTAATTGATTAAATAAAATATAAACTTTTTATACTGATATTTCCCCTCGACTCTGCCCTGGTGAGGCCACATCTGGAATATTGTGTCCAGTTCTGGGCCCCACAGTTCAAGAAGGACAGGGAACTGCTTGAGAGAGTCCAGCGCAGAGCCACCAAGATGATTAAGGGAGTGGAGCATCTCCCTTCTGAGGAAAGGCTGAGGGAGCTGGGTCTCTTTAGCTTGGAGAAGAGGAGACTGAGGGGAGACCTCATTAATGTTTATAAATATGTTAAGGGCGAATGTCACGAGGATGGAGCCAGGCTCTTCTCAGTGATGCCCAATGATAGGACAAGGGGCAGTGGGTGTAGCTGGAACACAGGAGGTTCCACTTAAATTTCAGAAGGAACTTCTTTACGGTGAGGGTAACAGAGCACTGGGACAGGCTGCCCAGGGAGGTTGTGGAGTCTCCTTCTCTGGAGACATTCAAGACCTGCCTGGATGCCTTCCTGTGTGATCTCATTTAGGTTCCTGCTCTGGCAGGGGGATTGGGCTGGTTGATCTTTTGAGGTCCCTTCCAATCCCCAGCATTCTGTCATTCTGTGATATTTGAGGAAGGATTCATGGTGCATACATAATGCATCTAGCTGTTAAAATTTGGTCAGGATGTTTAAGTGAACATTTGCACAAGTGTTTTGTGACTTCTAGCAAACTTTTTGTTTGAATTATGCTACAGTTGGCAGTGTGGCAACTGTGTTGAGCTACCACTTAAACAGTTTTGGAGAAAAGGGCCGTTTAACAGAAATGTCTTGTATTTCCCACTCTTTCAGATTGAGAGATATTTGCCCCATTATAACATTAATATGGTTTATTGAAGATGTTTTGTACATGTGTAAATTTAATTATATGTGTGATGGAGTTAAGGCCGAGAGATAGAAAACCAGAGGAGAAAAATCTGTGATATACTTACAGTGTGTAATCTTAACCATTTATTACATTTTCCTGTATGTAAGAAAGTAACTTTGGAAAAACTTGCCCTTTAAGGGTGATGCCCTTTGATGAATCAATTTTGGTAAAGCTTGCTTTTGAGGCAAATGCTGTACTGACAATCATTAAGCCTGGTGGAATTCACAGTGCTGTCATGCCAGGCTCTACATGACCTACAGTCTAATCTATCAAGAGTTAAAAATACTCAGCAGTGAAGTTACTGTTATTTTAATTGTATATTTCCTATTATTCAGCTTTGTTTATTTTAAAAATAAACTTTAAAAAAGGTTGTTTAAACCCTAGTGCTCCGGAGGTCTGGCTGTGGACCTCTATTTTTATGTGTCATGATCCCAGACAAGTAATTAATGAGAATGATCACATACCTCAGGAGAATCTGATTGAAATGTGTGTATGTACAGATATATTGCTTAGCTAAACTTTAAGGGATTAATTAAATATAATTCTGCTATATAATACCATGAAGGCCTCATAAATGGAATAGTTCTGTGTTATTTGTATTCTCAATATTTTTGAGATGATTATTAAATGGACTGATTTTGAGAAGCTTACGTGAATATTTCCTATCACAGAATAACAGAATAGTTGAGGTTGGAAGGGACCTCTGAAGGTCATTAAGTCCAACTACCCTGCTCAAGCAAGGACTCCTAGAGCACATGAACCAGGATTTTGTCCAGGTGGTTTTTTAATATCTCCAGGGAGGGAGTTTCCACAACCTCTCTGGGCAACCTGTTCCAGTGCTCAGTCACCCTCACAGTAAAGAAGTTCTTCCTTATGTTCAGCTGGAACTTCCCATGCTGCAGTTTGTGCCCGTTGCCTCTCGTCCTGTTGTTGGGTGCCAATGAGAAGAGTTTGGCCCTGTCCTCCAGACACTCTCCCTTTAGATATTTATAAACATTAATCAGGTCCCCTCTGAACTGTCTTTTCTCCAGGCTGAACAGGCCCAGCTCCCTCAGCCTTTTCTCATATGAAAGATGCTCCAGTCCTTTAATCATCTTAGTCGCCCTTTGCTGCACACGCTCCAGGAGTTCCATGTCCTTCCTGTACTGGGGAGCCCAAAACTGGACACAGTAGTCCAGGTGGAGCCTCACCAGGGCTGAGTAGAGGGGTGCACCACAGGATGCCATTGGTCTTCTTGGCCATGAAGGCACAATGCTGGCTCATGGTCATCCTGTTGTCCACCAGGACTCCCAGGTCCATTTCTCCTACGCTGCTCTCCAACAGGTCTGTCCCCAACCTTTACTGGTACATGGGGTTTTTCCTTCCCATATGCAGGACCCTGCACTTTCCCTTGTTGAACCTCATGAGGTTCCTCTCTGCCCATCTCTCCAGCCTGTCAAGGTCCCTCTGAATGGCAGCGCAGTTGTCTGGTGTATCCGACACTCCTTCCAGTTTATTATCAGGAGCAAATTTACTGAGGAGGCACTCTGTTCCTTCAGCAAAGTAATTGATGAATACGTTGAGCAACACTGGACTCAGTATTGACCCCTGGGAGACACCACAGGCCTCCAACTTGATTCCACACCACCAATGATAACCCTCTGCGCTCTCTCATTCAGCCAGTTCTCAATATACCTCACTGTCCAGTCATCAAGTCCACACTTCTTGAGTATCAGAAGCCTTGCTCAAGTCCAAGTATACAACATCCACTGCCAGCATTTCTATGAGGGAACGATATAAAAATAAACATTTACTTTATTTCATTATTCTCTTTTTGAAGTGTGATTTTTATGTCTTTAAGTACATAATTATATAGCAGAGCACAGTGTCTTCCCTGAATATCACTATTGCTCATCCAATACCAGTCGGTGTAAAGATTGGTTTCGGTGAGTCTGTGACGAGTATAAAATCCCCAGAAACAACCAAATTGTTCTTGTGTGAACAGGATCTTACGTTTAACATCATTTTAATGACCAATTTAAAACTATTTCTGACTAAGCATCCTTGAAATAAGTGTTGGGGGGGGTTTGTTTATGTATTTAATATACTACTTCATTTTTAACAGTTAAGCAGATTATTTTCTTTAGCAAGTGATGGTGTTTCTGATTGACTTGGTTATGAACTAACAGGTGAGTGACAATGTGCTACTACTCAGTTATGTGTATTGTTAATCTTAGTGGTGCTCTGAACAGTGGTTAGTACAGTGCAGTGTGAATGGCTAGCTGGTGGCAAGCTGGGCAGTGAGAGACAGCTGGAATTGATGGTCATGTGCATCATTCCAAATTTAATTCTGGCATTGCTAATTCAAGTAGCTTGAGATATATTTTGTTCTGGAAAGAGGAAAACAAGGAACAAGGAAATGAAATGACGGTCTTAAGCCTCAGAAGTTCTGGTGAGGTATCAGTTGCCCATGTGAGTCCTTCTCTTCCTGTGTGTGTTGCTATCCAGTGCTTGCCACTAAGCCTTAAACGTTTGAGGATGCTGTAAATTCTCCTACTGATAGGGGCTCATTTATAAACATTTGTAAAATTTACACATTCTTTACATGTTTGCCACACCATTAGTAGTCACAGTGATAAGAACTGCAATTCTGTAGGCCATAGGGGAGGATCCTTCTAAAGGAGCAATTTTAATTTTCCACTAATTACGAGATTTCGTTTCAATTTCTGCATTAATGTGGAAGTGCTGTTCTGTTCTTTATTAATTTACATTAAAACAGTTAAGAAGACTTGTACCTCTTGTACCTGATTCTGCTTAATCTCTTTGTTGCATAATCTGAGGATTGCATTGTAAAAGAATGAAAGGAGTATCATACACAGAATATGGTGGTTGCATTCACTCTTCAAATCCTGTGATTTAATTATTCAATAGTAACCTGAGCAGTATCTACATGTGTATTTCTCCTATTACGTTTGACATGTTGGAAAACTGTGACCTTTTTACAGGTTGACATGAAGATAAACATTTGTTTGCTTGTTTTAATTGAATGTTAATTTCTTTACATCAGGGCACCAAATACTGATTGCTGCGATTGATGGATATCGAAATAACATGAATGGTAGTAAAGAGACGTTTTGAGAGCACTGAAACCACTCCTCCCTTTTTGGCTGATATTTGACAAAACTACTTTCACTGGAGTGCAGTAGCATAGAAATTCAGAACACTGCTGATGGAGGGTTGCAAAAACTTAAGGGAAAGGATTGCTTTTTTTCTTTATTCATAATGAGGCTTTTAGTGTTTTTATTACATTATATTTAAGCAGACAGGTACTCAATCATTCCTATAACGAGACAGAATACTTCATTTTTCACTTGACGTCGATTACATGATGAACTCAAAGCTGTGGTCTCTGTATGTGGGCTTTTGTTTGTCTGAAATACTGAAGGGAAACGTTGAACAGATTGAGTAAGGTGCTGCCACCACCTCCTGTTCTCTTGCATCATCTTCGCTTAAGATTCCTTGAGGTGATTTATTTTTCCATATGCTCGAAGTCAAAATTATTTGGGGTTTGAGGTTTTCTTGTATTCTCTCCTTTTGTGATTTTTAAAACTTTCCCATTGTCATTCTCAATTTATCAGACAGAAGATAGGCTATTGGATTGATGAACACTTAATACAAAAACTTAAGTTCTTAATCTTTATTCTTGATATACACTGTTCTTGGTGAAAGTTTCTAGAATAAAAGCAGGAGAAATGTAAGTTTCTCATTAGAGGCACAATGTATGTGTAGTACTGCCAGTCTGTTTTAGATTGAATTATCCCAAGATATTTTCAAACGTTTCAAACTGCAGCAGTTGCTTAATTACTGGACATTTCTCTTTTAACCCAGAAGACATATTTCATACTTCTCTCATCTGTGCTGTGCAAAAAACCCCCAAACCGATAGTAAAAGTATGAAATTCTGAGGAGAATAATTTTATTTTTATTTCTGCACGAGTCTCAAGAATTGGAAATATTTTAGTTTAAGAAAACTTTAAGGGACTTCTTCAATGTGACTAGCACAAGCTGAAACATACAAAAGATTTAAATTTGCTTGGTTTTTTTCTGAGCACTAAAACCAGAGTTCTTGGCAAAATTTTAGTATGTGCCAGTCCTTTGTCTTTCTCTCTGATATTACAAGGATGATGGCAGCCAGGTGCTTCATATCTGTTTTATTTCACTTAGCACATTTTAATGCACATTATTCTCTGGGGTTTTTTGCAATTATGACAACCATATCAAGCTCTTTTACATTTTAATTCCCCAAACTGGAATTCACTGCATGTAACTGAAGGATCTTAAACTAGAAGCTTGGTCACCCTGGGATGTAGAGATGATTCAGGCCTTATGTGATCTGAACTGCACTCTGGGGAGTAGTTTTTCTGTTCCTTCAATATAGAAGACAAATATTAACTAAATTGAGAGCTCAAGTGCCTAACACTAGATAAAATGAATCCTAAAAGCATGGAATAAGCCTGGCTGTGTTCTGTTTCTCCATACACCATCAGGCAAGCTCTTTGAGATGCATCATAATTTTTCCTTCTCAGAACTATGTATCTTTATGCACATACACAGAGTAGATCCAATACTTCACCAGATGTTGGCTCAGACTTTAAAAGATCATTTAAGTACTACCATGCTGTTTGTGAACTGACAGCTTCTTGCAGAAAAACAAGTTCAAAGTAGTAAATAAAATCTACACAATAACAATCAGATAACTCCTCAAGAAGCATGGTATAAAGAAGTAAAAAACCAAACAAGTAACCCCCAAGATGAGCAAGAAGGATAGAGACTGACAGAGACCGATTCTTTTTGTTGTATTAACTATTAGACAGAAGTAACTTATAGCTAGGATGAAATCTCCTAAAAGAACTTGATCACTATCTGGAAAACTGGCCCCTTCCCTCTGAGTATCTACTTTTGTTGACTAAAAGTTTTCTTGGGATCTAATTGTCAGTGAAGTCAACAGTTACATCTGTTAACTGGTGATAGCAAGTTGGCTTTTGAAATAACTAGAACAGTGATGAGAGAAATCTTAAGCAGGAAATATGAGTGTGAATTTTTTTACGTTGTCATACATTTCTGTGTTCACTACATCCCATTTATGTTATCAGTGTTTCCTCTACAGAAATATGGAAATGTGAAATTAAGTTGTGTTTATTAATAATTGTGGATGACTTCTGATTTTAATTATTTGAAATACTAGTTAAGGAAACATTTTTTTGCAGGCCTTATGGAATTTATTTGTTGCCAAGAATTTTATTTGCCAACTTCTGGCTAGAAATTTCTAACAATAAAGAACCACGGGAAATATTAAGAGAGTAATTGTTCAATTTAGTAAAAGGACAATGAGTTTTTGGTTTTAAAAGATAAGCTGTTTTTCTCTGAATGCATCTCAATACTTAAGGAATTTCTTTGAGAGTGATTTAAATTAAAAAGGCTTTTTGTAGTTCATCAGAAAACAGGAGAGTAACTTTGTAGAATATACCTGCCGATACAGTTATACAACAATCGAAAAGAGTGCTTGCACTGTAATTTCTGTAAAACTGTGGCACTTGGACATCTGCTGATTTCAGTAACACAAATGTTACTGCTTTACAGCTAGCAGAAATGCCAACAAATAACACTGCTTAAAAAAATAGGTTTGTCTGAAGCTAACCTTTTTTTAAGCTTTAGGAATAGAGGCTCTCAGACTTCATTTAATATTCCTATTTTTCAAAAATCAGATGGATATTAGCTAATTAACTGTTGAATTTAATTATAGCTTCTTTTTAATTTTAATTTTGTTTTCTAGACCCTCTTGTAGTGAAGAGGAAAAGGGGCAGACCAAGAGGGTCTACTAAGAAGTTTTGTGTGGATGAAGATGTGGCAGAAAATAACCCTGTTCCAAGCGAAGAAACTCCTCCTGGGACAGAAGAGGGACCAGAACCAGCTGAAGTCTCACCAGGCAGCTTGGAATGTAGGAAATGCAATCGGAAGTTCTCCAACACACGTCAGCTGAGGAAACATATCTGCATTATTGTTTTAAATGAAGGAGAAGAAGAAGGAGATGGAGGTAAGAAGATATCCAACAAAAACACCTGATTGGTAATGACTTGTAATCCCCAGTGTTAATTTTAAATGGAATGGAAGTGTCTTATTTCTTTTAACACAAAAAGTATGTTGAAGCAAAACTGAGCATCAAGTCAAAGTATTTTAATTTTTTTCAAAAAGTTCAAAATGTTTATTGCATTAATGATTGTCTTAAACTCCCTGAAGTGCTACTTTTGCATAAGCAACTGTTCTGTTTCTCACAAAGAGGATTACAGTTTTCCAGTGAAAAGCTGTATGGTCCACACAAGTAAGTATCACACATAGTTGAGGAAGGATGATCCTCTAGAGATGTTTCTGTTCCTCTGTCTTGGGAAACCGGAATTCTTACCTGTTCTGATAGATTTAAAGGCTTGCTTTTCTGAATGTCTGGTTTTACTGGACAAAAAATAATGCCAAACTTGCCTCTTCTGTTTTACAAGGATTTATGTGAATGACTGTCTTTAGAGTATGAAAGTTCATTGTAAAAATTAACTTTAACTTTGATTTAAATATATTCAACCTCTCAAAGTTTTAGAATAGAATAGAACAGAATAGAGTATTTTCAGTTAGAAGGGGCCTATAATGATCATCTCGTCCAACTGCCTGACCTCTTTAAGGCTGACTAAAAGTTAAAGCATGATCTTAAAGGGCATTGTCCAAATGCCTCTTAAATGCTGACAGGCTCGTGGCATTGACCTCCTCTCTAGGAAGCCTTTTAAAAAGACAACAGTGAATATTCCTGTAGAGTAGAATAGAGCAGTTGGAAGGGACCTACAGCGATCTAACTGCCTATTTAACTTCGTTCAGAGGTGAATGTCACATGCATACGAAGTAGTGCATTTGTCCAAGTTATCTAACTTTGTGTGAGTTTTGTGTTTACATTAGTTAGGTTTTTGCTTCTGCTATAGCTGCTTAGCATGATATCCTGTTGATTCTACTTGTAGACAAAATTTGCTATTGATTTTTCTCCAGTTTTCTATTACCCTTTTGTGTCTGGACTGTCATTATGATGCACAACTAGTATGACTATTTGACTTTCAGTGAGATGTAACTTCTGTGGCAAAGACTAATTAAAATGGGCTTAGAATATGCTGACAGAACACAGAAGGTCTTGCTTTGATAAAGTACCTGGCTATTTTTTTACTATCACCAGTGTTAGGATTTTTCAACTATACACAGTTAAGTATGATGCTAACATTTGCATTATTTCAGCAGTGTTTTCTTTTCTAATGTCCTTTTAAAATGACATCTCAGATCAGAGTATAAACTCTAATTAACTGTTCTTGACCTGTTAGCTCATTAGAAATTCCAAATCTTATCTTGATCTGTTTTGCTACAAAACACACTAGCAGATGTTTCAAAGTAAATTGCTCATCCTTTTCCTTCTTTAAAAAGAAAATAGCCTCAATTTTGGGCAGATGAAACATTTTTTATTTATTCTTTGGCAAAAGCAAACCAATCAAGCAAAGTAACTCATTCTTGAGCAGCAAGTAACAAGGGCTTTCAGTTGTTGGTAACTAATGTATGTAGAATGTCTCCAGCCTAATGCTTCCTACTTTGATTGCAAACTGTGAAGGTGTTGAGGGATGTTTTTATCCTGAAGGGATAATTCTTTCTTGGAATATACCTGGAAAAATTCAGTCTTCAGCCATCTACTGATTACTGTCCTATCATAGGAAAACTTTACACTTCTGATTTTACTATATGAACTGCTTTGGGACAACTTTTCAATTTCTGTAGATAAAAGTATCATGTGAATTATTATTATTATCATTTAAGAAAATATGATTACATTGAGTAGCTTTAAACTTTCTGAACAGTGGGCAAGAACAATGTGGTCTATGCCTAGGATTGTTTGTCATGCTTGCATTGTTTTACCAGATCAGAAAACATTTTCTTTAAAATTTGCTCTTGGAGTTGAATTGCCATCAGAGTCAATTTTCATTATGAAGAAAGTTTTGAGCATGATGAGTGAGCCTTCTAAATGTGAACAAAAAAGTCTAAAATTGAAAAGGCAAGCAGATAATGAAATTACAAATATATTTGTATTTGTTCATTTAATCTCACAAGGACCTTTTAGTAATTTTAAAGTAAATACCTAAATGCACCAAGGTTCTTAGTTGTCAAAGTTCTTCATATAGTCGCTGGAGTAGAGGTTTCACCCATATCATTGGCAACTGAATGCTGTTAAACTCATTATTTTAGCTAAATGGGTTACAAACCTGTCTGGTTTTCTGGTTTTCAGTATGTTCTGTGTTAATGAGTTTAAGAGCATTATTACATAGTTTGTGAAATAGTGGTGCTTCTGCTTGTTTCTTAAACCCAATGCTGCTCATTTTATTGGGTGCCATCTCACTCTGTAACTCTGAGAAATGAGGAATAATAATTCTGTATAACCTCTTGCATAAGGCTCATAATTTACAAGTCTTCATATTTGCATTTAGATTATTCTTATCCTGTCTGAGTCTTAAGTAACAGACTAACTAGACTATATGGAAATTGATTTTGCATCTATTCAGTCTTATTCTTCTCAGCGACTCTGCTGTACCTGTTTTGAGATAGGGGACCAGAACTACAAGTGGTGTTCAAGACACAAGAGCAACCCTGTTTGTACCGTGGCTTTTTTTTTTGTTCTACACTTTTCTTAATGATTCCTCAGATTATGTTTGATTTTAAGACCACTGCAGAATATTGAACTTAGGTTTTCAGGGAACTATTTGTAAAGACAGACAGATCTTTCCTGTGTTGCAAGAGTCAATTTAGAGCCCATTGTTTTCTCAGTAATGTTTTTTTTTTTCTTTATGTTCTTTACTTTGTATTGTCACTGTAGGTGGGAGTCTGTTCCAAACTAGCACCTGTCTGCGTGTAGGTGTTCGTGCACTAGATTTTCTAAGCTTTAATGATACTCAGGAAAGATCCAGTCAGTACTTTAGAGGAGCCTGTGGAGTGGCATAGGGTTAACTGAATTGCTGGTAGGCTCCGTTGACTGTATTAACTAGAGCTGTGTCTATAATGGCAGTTTAGAAACCACAGAATGGTTTGGTTTGGAAGGGACCTTAAAGATCATCTAGTTCCAACCCCCCTGCCATGGCAGAGACAAAATGTAGCTTGTGGGTACCTTCATCTGGTTTACTTCCAGGTTATTCTGTCACCAGTTACTGATTATTGAGAGATCTTTCTGTAGCTTCATAGTCAGCAAATGCTGTTGAATCTGAACGTATCATACACAGATAGGGGTGTAGGTGTCTCAGCACATAGGAGCGCAGGTATTACACCAGGTATTTATTTTGTGTGTGTGTTTTTGTGTGTGTATAATATTCAACACATATTTCATATTACACCAGGTATTTATTTTGTGTGTGTGTATAATATTCAACACATATTTCGGTTACTTGTGCAGATGTGGTTGATACCAACATTTTCTAGAGTTGACTATCCCTGACAGAAAAACTTATTGAAATCACACTTATTTTGGTGTATATGAGAAAAGGAGTACTGAAGCTTCTGAGTCGATGAGATTTCTCTGTTGCTGAAGTTCTTAGAGTGAGATGGAGAATTTTATAGAGGGTCTTTGAACCTTCCAGAGTTACAATGCCTTCCTTCTCATTTCAGACACAGTAGTTCAGAGTAGATGGCTGAAAATCATAAGGAGCTTTGAGTGCAAGTTCTTCTCCCTTAGTCTTTGACCTCTTACCTAACACATACAAGTTGTTCTTTTCCCCCTTTTTATCCACATCTTTCCAACTTAAAATTACTTTTACCTGTTTTTCTAATGCTTCTTGGATTTCTTTGCAGTATTTTTTTTACTATTTTCTCATGTTTTTCATTTCTTGCAAAGTTTAGCACTGTGTGGACATCTGATTAATAATCAAGTGTGTTTTTGCTTTGCACTGAGTCTGGCTGGGATGGAGTTAATTTTCTTTGTAGCAGCTCATATGATGTCATGGTTCAGATTTGTGACCAAAATAATGTTGATATCACTAATGTGGTGGTTAGCTATTGCTAAAATATGCTAAACATAAATATTGAAAGGTTATATATTGTGATACTCTTTATTAAAATAAACATAATATATATGTTTTGAGCTGAAGTTGAAATATTGGGAAAGGTTTCCAAGTAATAAAATGTTTTGCTGTCTTTTTTAGATCCACAAGGGAAGTGTTTAAATCCTCATCATATTGGACGTTTAAAATTACAATGAATAAATTACTGTAAAACTGTATTGAAACTGCAGTATGTATTGATCAGAGGAACTGGTGGGTGTAATAGGCCTCTGTTGATGTTTACTCCTGTGATTAGTGATCCACGTTGACCTCTCAGACATCAGTGTCTCATTGGTAGTTCTCCCACTCTTTCAGGAGTCACCAGGCCTTACTGGTTACTGACCTCCTCTGTGCATCTAATTTAATGATTTTTTGATACGTAATGATTACCTTCTTGTAGGCCCACTCACTAAAACAGCAAGGAAAAAAAAAAGGTGTTAATTTTTTTGCACAGAATTTATGAAAATAAGTCTATTTTCCTTACCAATCCCCCATGTACGTTCTTAGTAAATATATATATTTTTTGCTTATTTGCCTAAGAAGGTTGCTGTGATTTCAGCAGAGCTTCATGTACACCTGTTTCTGGTTTTATTTGGTTAAACCAAGTTGAAGGTTTTGGCTAATGCTTTTGCATCTGGCTGGCTGGAGGTACTGCCATCCGTTGCTTTTGTCCTAAGACAAAACTAGAAGAGTTGAGAATCCTCCTGAAGAGCCATGTGTCTTCACTCTGCCTGCTACCAGCCAGGAAACTGAGCTGCTTCAGCCCCCACCACTGGAATGGGATGGGTTTGGGGATTTTGGCTGTTACTGGATTGTATCAGTTCCCCAGCAGCTGCCTCTAAACTCGCTTATTTAGAGAGACAGACAACAGGTAATTATTTTAACCACCATTCCTCTCCCACATTGCAGCGTACCCAAGTCTCTGGCAGATACAAGAGAGGACATTTGCTGGCTGGGGAATGGGATTTGGGTGGAAGACGGATTACAGCAGTGGACAGCTCAGATTCTCTTCTCTGGAGTGAGCCATTCATTCCTACTG
Organism: Antrostomus carolinensis; assembly: GCF_000700745.2. Classification (NCBI taxonomy): domain Eukaryota; kingdom Metazoa; phylum Chordata; class Aves; order Caprimulgiformes; family Caprimulgidae; genus Antrostomus; species Antrostomus carolinensis. The sequence goes on along the minus strand of NW_010311275.1, from coordinate 13,697 downwards.
AATTATGATCCTGCATAATTCTTAGAGATGGCACTTTTTGGCCTTAGTTTAAGATGTTTTTGCCATCAACTGGATTCTATTTTAAATGAATTCTTTATGTATATGTCAGTCTCTGCAGGAGGAGCAATTCCATGTGTTCATTTTGAATGACCAATTTACTTTTTTCCCCAAGCTTCTATGAAATACCAGCATCTTTTAGGGGATAAAAAATAATCATAGAATCATAGAATGCTTAGCGTTGGAAGGGACCTTAAAGATCATCTAGTTCCAACCCCCCTGCCATGAGCAGGGACACCTTCCACTAGATCAGGTTACTCCAAGAGTAGTTTAAAAACATGCCAATTAGGGACATGTAGCTGTGCCTGCAAAATGTCGTACATCCAATTAGGAATGCAGGGAGCTGTACCTTCAGTTAATGACTCAAATAGAATATTGGAACAGATGAACAATTTAGTTCGACGGGACTCTGAAAGCAGTGATTCATTCAGAGTTGACAGTAGCTTTACTTGTCAACACAGACACGACCATTCTTTAGATGTGTTAGAAGGCATAGGCACAGCGTTGAATTTCTTGCACAAACAGGATTTTAAACGCCCGTCATTAGATAGGGAAGGTCATTTTATTTGTCTGTTGAATTGAAGAACCAGCAGTCAAAGTGCTAAGCTGAGTGCTTAGCAAGGGAGGCACAAAGTGAGGCAGTTTGTCTAAATAAATCTGCCTAGAAGCAAGCAAACACCCTTACCACTTGGAGAAACTTTGCTTGGCTATTCTAAGTTGCATATACTCCATTTTCTCATAAATCATCTTAAAATCACTTATGGGTGTTCCTTTCTAATGCAAAAAGGATTGTACTATACAGGTGAATTGTCCTAGTTGTGAGAGACAAAACACTTATTTTGACTTTCTAATCCACAATGGTAACACTTAAGTGATTTTTTTCCAGGAAGACAACTAAATTTCTGATGAAATGCATTAAAACGTGCTTTTCTCTCCCTCTTAATAGTTTCCTAAAACACACCGTCTGGTTCAGGGTTTTTTGGTGTGAAGAGGGTTCAGGAAGAAAGCAGCTTTCTTTCAGGTTACAAAGAACATTGGCAACGTGTGCAACCCCAGCTACTTATCAACAGATCATTTCTGGAACATGCTTATTTCTCTCAGAAGGGAGAAGAATGGGGCTACTGCCATAAATGTGCATCAGACTAGTGTATAAGTTTTAATGTTTAAGTGTCAGAATTTGACTTGACCATTCTGTAGAGGAGACTTTTTTTTTTTTTTTCATTTGAGTGTTGAGACAGTTCATACAAATACTCAGCACTAGTTAAAGGTGTATGATCAAGAAATCAGTTGATTTTTCTCACTTGCCTGTTTTTGGCCAATATATGCATGGGCTTTTTTTGTGTTAACGGAATTTGCATGGGACTCAATACCTTCATTTCATCTTTGCAGATACTGAATGTAGCCTTCCTGTTAGTTGCTGGGTGTTCTCAGCTCATATCGCGAAGATGGAAATAGAAATTCAGTGCTTTCTTTGAAGTACTTACCAACTTTGGATTTCTTAAGAAAATATTTTCACATGGCCATAATCTCACAGAATCACAGAATCGCAGGGGTTGGAAGGGACCTCAGGAGATCATCCAGTCCAACCCCTCTGCCAAAGCAGGTTCACCCAGACCAAGTTACACAGGACTGCATCCAGGTGGGTTTTGAACATCTCCAGAGATGGAGACTCCACAACCTCTCTGGGCAGCCTGTTCCAGTGCTCTGTCATCCTCAAAGTAAATAAGTTTTTCCTCATCTTCAGATGGAACTTCCTGTGTTCCAGTTTGTGCCCATTGTCCCTTGTCCTGTCACTGAGCACCACTGAAAAGAGTCTGGCCCCATCCTCTCGACACCCACCCTTTAGGTATTTATAAGTATTGATAAGAGTCTTCTTCTGAGTCTTCTCTTCTCCAGGCTAAGCAGACCCAGATCTTCATATTTAGTGCTTAGCATCCATGTACAAGGTTTCTATGTATGTGAAATAGCAACATTTTAATACAGTAATATTTTTATATTGCAATTCTGTATGTTATTTAAAAATATTTTTAAATAGCATTTTTGGAGTTCTGTTTTGAAAGCAGGGAGTCATAGTTAACTATATTTATTGTAACATGTCTATTCTTTCCACAGCTATTACCCTTGGTCGAACTGAAGGAACTAGCAAACTAATCTTGTTACTGTGGTAATAGTTATTAATTAGTGTGGATCACTAACAAACTCAAGTCTGTGGTTCATCCTTTTCTATTTCATAGTAGAATTCCAATATTCAAAAGTTAATAGAGTTACAAGTTAACATGAAAAACATGAAAAGTCAATAAAATGGTTTTGCAGTTTGGTTTCAAACACTTTATTTACTCACTAAACTGACTAACTCTTACTTTGTAATGGTTAGAAATAAGATTTAGGAGTAGGGTGCTTGGATTCTATTCATATACCTACTTGGAATTAATTATGTGATCTCAAGCAAGATGCAGAAAATTCAGTTGTCCTTATTGCAGCTTTCCTTTCAATCTATAGTTCTGGATTTCTTTTACCCAAAACATGCAAAAAATTACTTAGAGGTTTTTATTTCACAGGGGGGTGTGTGTGTGTGTGTGTATATATATATATATATATATATATTTTTTTTTTTTTTTTTCCCCTAATGCTATCACCAAGTCTTACTGTCCACTGAACAAAAGCAGAGAATTAACCCAATTAATTTTTGTATTTGTTGTTTAACAGTATGCGAAGTAGCTTCAGGGAAACACAATTTAATAAGCAGCTTGTGTGTTCTGATTCTTTATGAGAAGACTTTCTTCTGTTGGTGGCCTGGTCCTGCTGTGAAATTTGTGATGATTCATTTTATTGTTGATAATAAACCAACAGAGGCTGTTTCATGAAGGAAATGTGGAAAAATGTGTTTGTTTCCTCCCACCCCCGTTCATCACACCAAAAGAAAACACCACACAGCAGTTTCTGGTTGAAGAGGATATTTCTTTATATTCAAATATCCCTTAGAAGCATTGTAGAGAAATGTCAGTGTTAGAATTACACGGTTTCAATATCAATCAGTAATTTACAACTATATTAAAGGAGTGAAATGGGGACATAATGAGACCCTTTATACCTATAAAGCAGCAATATTTTACAAAAATCATAGAAATCTACAGAGAAAAAGGTAGTTAAGAGACATACATCAAGGAATTTATGTAATGAAATTGATGAAGTCATTAGCAGGCACTGAAAAGCAGGGGGCTCTCAAGGCAAAGCATAATTTTCTATAATCTAGGAACTGGAAGCTGGGGCAAAAAGATTGCTAACACAACTCCATAGAAAGATGGCTTGTTAACTGTGTTTTCAATTTGCTATGTGGTTGTTGCTCGTTCTAGGTATTGTAAATATGAATTTCAGATTTACATATTGGCATCCAGTCATTAACAGCTGTGAGTATTCATTTCTGCCTCAGTATGCCTGAGAAATCTAAACTAATTAATACATACCTTGTTTCCTTCTGGTTTTGTATCTGTTAAAGTGCTTGCAGTTTATCCAGGTGGCAGTTCCATGATCTAACTGTGATACTTTAGTTGTGCTTGTGTCCTTAATTTTTTCTAAGGAACAGCCAGCACTCTCTAATCCTTTGTTCCATTAAGGTGAGACCGTGGGAGACAGACTTGTTTGAATCTCAGCTGAATATTAACGAAATAGTACTGCAATTAAAACACAGCTATTTCCATGTAGTATATCTTTCCATTGCTTTTGCTATTTGCATGCTGTAAACAACTCTAGACAAACTACACCTTTGCTGTAACTGGTTTTTATTTATACATTGTTTCCCTATCTCAGTAGAGCAGCTACAGCATGTTATGAATATACATTTTATGACTTATTCTGGAGATTGTTTCAGCTGCTTTATATTCAGAAATAAAAAATCCAAAATTCACCAGGTTAATTTTTTTTTTTTTCTTCAATCAGTTTTTGCTTTCCTTATTCATTACCTCTGGAATGTTTGCATAATGCCTTAATTTGCCAAGAATGTTTTCTCTAGCCTTCATTTTCTACCACTTCATCTAATATAAAAAAAATTTGCTGGCATAAACTAGCAATGCTCTATTTATTCTTTATGCAGCTAATTCTTTATATATAAGCACTTTTATTTATTTATTTATAATTTTGATAGGGAATTCCATATTTGCTTTAAAGAAGAAATAGCTTCCAGGAACAACTTAGCTGATTATTGATTATTCATTCTTATTTCACATGAAAATTTGAATACAATTATTGCCTTGCTTTCTAGTTAACAGGTCCAAAAGTTATCCAATTTAAGAGGCTGAAAAAATTCTGAATAGCAACAGATAGGGATGATTTAGAAGTGCAGGTCTTCAAAATGAAGAGTTACATGTCAGGAGTTAGGTTGAACCAAAGGACTGTTTTGAACCTTAATTATTCTTGAATCTGCATTGAAAAAGAAAAGTATGTGGCTCTTGATTCAGAGTGACAGTGGGGGGAAGAAAGCCTAATCCAGAGAGATTACTGGAGGACTTGCCATTGAATAAAATTGATAACATAATCCTAAAGTCATCAGAAGTTGCATATGGAAAGGAGAAAAATAATCTGCTCATTAATCACGGAATTGTAAGAAATTCTACATCTGTATACTTTCTGCCTTTGTAGGATTTCCACAAAAATCCACAGTAATGTCAAGATAATTTAGAAACACAGATGTTGATGAGATTTCATTTGTTTAGTTTTGATTTTTTTCCTTATTTTATCTATTTTTTCTATTTATATGAGTATCACACTGTTTTTATTAAATAGAGGAAACAGAGTTCCCCTTTAGGGACTCAGGCAGCATCCCTTGTTTCGATAACGTGCAGTTCTTTGTACAGCAGCACTGATTTTCTCCTAATTCTTTCTTATAGTGTTAGTGACTGTTACCTGCATTTCTTTTGTACATAGTTACATTCTTTTTGATGTTTGCTCTTTAGGTAATGATTCTGACGTTGACCTTGACAGGAAGGAAGATGAGCGAGAAAAAACTCCAAAGAGGCCCAGAGTTCAGAAAACAGAGAAAACTTCATCAACTAAGGAGGCTGAACAGGTTTCAGGAGCTAAAAATCCCATTATAAGTGTGGTTTTGACAGCCCATGAAGCTATTCCAGGTAATGCGAATCACTGATTATATAATCAAATTAATTTTTGATCATGCTGATACTGTCTAAAATAGTCACTGGTCTAAGACTGAACTGTTCAGGATATTTATTATCTGAAAAATATTTAGTAGTATTTGGTTACCTTGATACAGAATCTCTGCATCTGGCAACTACATCATTTTAGAACTACCGTCACATTTCTTCATAGGTGTGACACATGCTGGACGTGGGTGTAGTTATCTACATTAGCATCAGTTATGTTTAGTCTGTGAATGGTTTTAAAGAAGAATCTGAAAAAATCAGCGACCAAGGAAAAGGAAAGTGTTTTTTTTCCCCGTAATATGTTTATTTCAGCTCTTGATTTATGTCTATATTTGTGATAAATGTAAATTTGATTATGAAAACACAAAAAAATTTAGTATATATGTAGCTTAATATTTATGCATACAAATAGTTTGGCAGAAAATATGTATATGTATTTGAAAATAAAGTGAAGATCCTATGTAGTGATTAAAAGATTCTTCATGCATAAATTTCTATAGTGTCTTTTCATCAAAGAATTCTGGAATACTTTCAGAGTATTTATATTAAAACTAGACTTGCATTTGCCTGTTTATATAAATCAGTCAATCAGCTGACTGACAGAATCCTGTTTTAATACTTCTGTGCATTATTTTCAGCCTTGTAGCTTTATTGTTCTCTTTTCATTATTGCTAAAATTTTATAGAATCATTGAATGGTTTGGGTTGGAAAGGACCTTTATAGATTATCTACTCCAACCCCCTGCAGTGAGCAGGGACATCTTCAACTAGATCAGGTTGCTCAGAGCCCCATCCAACATGACCTTGAATGTTTCCAGGGATGGGGCTTCTACCACCTCTCTGGGCAACCTGTGCCAGTGTTTCACCACCTTCATTGTAAAACATTTCTTCCTAATATCTAGTCTGAATGTCCCCTCTTTTAGTTTGAAACCATTACCCCTTGTCCTATTGCTGCAGACCCTACAAAAACTTTGTCCCCATCTTATAGGCTGCCTTTAAGTATTGAAAGCCCACAATAAGGTCTCCCTGGAGCCTTCCTTTCTCCAGGCTGAACAACCCAAATTCTCTCAGCCTTCCTTCATAGGAGAGGTGTTCCAACCCTCTGATCATTTTTGTGGCCCTCCTCTGGATCTGCTCCAGCAGGTCCCTGTCGTTCTTGTGCTGCAGACTCCAGAACTGGATGCAGTACACCAGGTGGGGTCTCACCAGAATGAAGAGGCAGAATCACCTCTCTTGACCTGCTGGCCACGCTTCTTTTGATGCAGACCAGGTTATAGTTGGTCTTCTGGGCTGCAAGCACAGAATATTTATGAATATTTTTTTTTTTTGCATTATAGCTCTCAGAATAACTAGAATGTATTCATTTATTTATTTATTCTTGTAGGTTGGAAGCTAGCTGGATTTACTGTGTTGTTCTTTAATATCTTTTGATACTGAGGTGTGTGACATGCTTGGACTTTGCTAGAATGCATTTCTAATAGCAGTGATAGAGGAAGCTGCATGAGCTCACTTGCAGATGTCCTGTGTTTTTAGAAGTGAAGTGAAGTGAAAAACCTTCCAATTCATTGTTTGAGAAACATCACATAGAACTTTGGACTTGCACTGTTAAAAGCTGTTAAAAATTTGGTCTTGCAATATTGTAAATATGGGGGGAGGTGGCAGAGGACCTGTGAGCACTGGAAGCATGGAAGACTGGCATCAGGGTGAGGTCTGCGTTGTTTCATTTCACTAACCACAGGCCCCTTTCTCTCATGTGATGCAACCCTGGGCTTTTTCCTAGCTGTTGCTAAACACTCATTTTCCCACTGTGTCTCCCAGATCTTTTGCCTTATTTTCCCTGCGTGTAGCTTCTCCCCCATCCTGGTGCCCATTCCCCTCACTGCCCCATGTCATGCTCCCCTCATGTCCTCTGCTCCTCCGTCTGGATGAAGGGGAACATGCGATCACTGGTTAAGGAGCTTGTGTAGATGTTAGTAAATGGGTTCATATAGGGGTTAGTTCATGGATTTATACACACATCCTTCCTCAAGGCTTTTGGGAATAGCTGTAATTGGGGTTTCCTCTCTCCAGGTGCTAAATTTTATGAACCTTGTAAGAAATTTTATCTTTGAGATCTTTACATTTCTAGCAGGGACTAGAACAATTTTCAAGAGGAGAAGGAAAGACATGGTAGACACTGCAGTCCAAAGACTCATTTTCTTAGGAAACTAAAGCCTAAAGAGGCAAACAAAATACTAGTTGAAGTGAAGAAAATGTAGTAAGCTTGTGATGTGGGAGAAGAAATGAAAATCTAGAGGAGATTGTTGCCTTAATTACTACTTAGTAAAATTTTAATTTTGACAACAGAAAGTTTGGGCTGCCTTTACACATATGCTTTTGGAGTGACTCAGTATATTAAAAGAGCTTCAACTTTGGAGCTATTTGTGCGTGGTACATTTTGCATTCAAAAGACTTTAATGCACCAAAGGGATTTACAGCCAAATGTGAACCCACAGCTATTTTTGAAGGTTCTCATATTTATTTGGTTGACAATTAGTTATCTTGCTACGTTCAAGTTCCCAGCTAGAATATATGTAATAAAAAAATTCATTGCTATTAAGACATTATGAATCATCATCCTACTTTTCAGAATTTGGAAATTCTAGAAGATATTATGTAAGTGGTTAGCTCTTGGAAGATTTGTAAGGAAAAATATTTCATTAATACAATTACATTTTAATTTATTTTTCATTGCTCTTCCCTTTTTTTTTCTTTTTCCCATTAATTTCCATGGTCTAACTATTATTTTAAAGTCAGTAGCAATTCATCAGCTGTTCCCTTTCCTCAGTAATACTTTAATATCTGGAATTTTTATATAAAGATCTTTCTTAGTCTTTTGTTCCATTTTTCTGGAGATGTTTCATGTGCTGAAGAGGTGTTACTGCTATAGACTGCTGTTGAAGAATAGAAATAGATCAAACATTTCTCCCCTCTCCCCTGCTTTCTGTGTGCTAAATCATCTGTAAAGTTAAAAGTTTATTGAAAATAAAGTTTAAAAGTGGTTAACCACTATCAAAATTAGTCATCTTTCTGCAAGTATTAACATTCTGTAGCCACCTATTATTTAGCTTTAAAAATGCATGGAAATATCCCTTTTTGTGTCCAGTGCAGTAAAATCCTGTTGAAGATGTCAGATAAGCATTCTAGCAATGAGGAAAATAGAGAAGGATATAAGAATTACTTGTATTTTACCCACAGTATAGAGGAAATATTCAGACTGTATGTCTCCCTTCTTAAATGAGAGATGCCTTTAGGACTATTAGGTTAACAGTTTGCTGTAATTTTGCTGTATGGTGTTTAGGTTTAGGACACTGCTTCACATCGTGTATTCAGAAGATTATGATTAAACCGATCTCTTCAAAATCCCTTCAAACAAACAGATCAGTTAGTTTTTAACTTTCCACAAAGGACAGTTGGACAACATTGATTTTCCCCCATGTCCCTTTTCTGTAACGTTTACTCGAGAGGCATATGAAAAGTAGTACATTTACAGTTTTAGAAGTTAACCTGCACAGTAAATACGGTTTGAATAAAGTGGTAGTTTTACTTCTGTGCAGGACCTGAAGTACCTTGACAGGCTAGAGAAATGGGCCTGTGTGAACCTTGTGAAGTTAAACAAGGCCAAGTACAAGGTCCTGCATCTGGGTTGGGGCAATCCCAAGCATGGATGCAGGCTGGGCAATGAGTGGATTGAGAACAGCTCTGTGGAGAAGGACTTGGGGGTACTGGTGGGTGAAAAACTGGACATGAGCTGGCAATGTGCGCTCGCAACCGGGAAAGCCAACTGTATCCTGGGCTGCATCAAAACAAGCATGGCTAGCAGGTCAAGGGAGGTGATTCTGCCTCTTTACTCCACTCTTGTGAGACCCCACCTGGAGTACTGTGTTCAGCTCTTGAGGCCTCCAGCATAAGAAAGACCTGTTGGAGCAGGTCCAGAGGAGGGCCACAAAGATGATCAGGGGCTGGAGCACCTTCTCTATGAGGCCAGGCTGAAAGGTTGTTTAGCCTAGAAAACCAAAGGTTCTGGGAAGACCTTATAGTGGCCTTCCAGTACTTAAAGGGGATCTACAGGATTGCTGAGAAGGACTCTTTATCAGGGAGTATACTGACAGGATGAGGGGTAATAGTTTTAAACAGAAAGAAGTTAGATTTAGATTAGATATAAGGAAGAAATTCTTTACTATGAGGATGGTGAGACAGTGGAACAGGGTCCCCAGAGTTCTGGGTCCTCCTTCCCTGTAAGTGTTCAAGACCAGGCTGAATGGGGCATTGAGCAACCTCATCTAGTGGAAAGTATCCCTGCCCATGGCAGGGGGGTTGGATGATCTTTAAGGTCCCTTCCAACCCAAACCATTCTATGATTCTGTAACTAGAGGGACCCAAAGACATTGAAGAGAGGTAGTGCTGTGTTCATGAACACACGTGCCTTGTATCAGATTAAACAGAGTCCAGTTTTTCATAAGCATTGCAATTAAGCATGAGAGTGAATAACTACAGTTATATGCACATCTAAAAATACTTTGTACGGAATGGCAGATACTTTTGTTCATAGACTGTTTTTAAGAATCAGTGAGTAAACTCTGCCAAATATTCAGTCATAGAATCAGAATGGTTGGGGTTGGAAGGGACCTTTAAAGGTCATCTGGTCCAACCCCCTGCAATGAGCAGGAACATCTCCAACTGGATCAGGTTGCTCAGAGCTCAGTCCAACATGACCTTGAATGTTTCCAGGGATGGGGCTTCTAGCACTGCTTGGGGCAACCTGGGACAGTGTTTCACCACCCTCAGTGTAAAAAATTTCTTCCTTATATCTAGTCTGAATGCCCCCTCTTTTAGTTTGAAACCATCACCCCTTGTCCTATTGCTACAGGCCCTACAAAAAGTCTGTCCCTGTCTCTTATAGACCCCCTTTATGTGTTGAAAGGCTGCAATAAGGTCTCCCTGGAGCCTTCCTTTCTCCAGGCTGAACAATCCCAACTCTCCCAGACATATTACTGCAGGTGGGGTCTCACCAAAGTGGAGTAGAGGAGTAGAATCACCTCCCTTGACCTGCTGGCCACATTTCTTCTGATGCAGCCCAGGATATGGTTGGCCTTCTGGGCTGTGAGCGTGCGTTGACAGCTCATGTCTTGCTTTTCATCCACCAGTAACCCCAAGTCCTACTTCACAGGGCTTTTCTCAATGCTTTCATCCTCCAGCCTATGTTGATAATAGGGATTTGGATTTGCACTTGGCCTTATTGAACCTCATGATGTTCATACGGGCCCACTTCTCGAGCTTGTCCAGGTCCCTCTGGACGTCATCCTGTCCCTAAGGTGTGTCAGCCACACCACTCAGCATCATCGGATTTTGCTTCCACCAGTCCCCCTTTTGCAGTCCATCTACTCGATAGGTGTGGGAAGCGAGGTTGCCAGTGAAAACTGTGGGGAAGAAGTTGTTGAGTATGTCAGCCTTCTCCTCATCCATTGTTACCAGTTTGTCAGTCTTGCTCATCATGAGCTTCTGACAGCCATTGAGCTGGTGGTTGCGTCTGGATCATCATATTTAATACTTATCTATTATTTTGGCAAAATGCTTTCTTAAATACATTTGTATTTTCAGTCTCTGTAACATTGTCCATAATTTAATTGCACACAGGGTGAAAGTGTACACTTTTTTTGTTTTGTTTTAAGCCTGCTGACTGCTCATTTCTTCAAAATGCTCTTTGTTCATGGTTTATGAGATAAAGAATGATTATCCACACCTTTTTTCACAGTATTGCTAATTTTTGAGGTCTTTTTGATGTTCCTCTTTCATTTATCTCTCTTCCAAGCTAAAGGTCTCTGAGATATGTACCCCTTTTTCTTTGTTCTTCTATATGCTTTTTGTTGTCCATACTTGAAGTGATGGGAAGTTTTAAGTAATTTAGTTGGATTTTAGTAGGAATTTGGTTGATTATGTCCCGTGCTTAATTTCTGATCCATTCCCAATAATTCCTTCCATTGTGATTATCTTCTAGACTGTTGATAACTACTGGAGAGCTCTATAGTGAAGGGCAAGCTACTTTTCTAAGGGACAGACTGTAAGAGATTAGGGGCCATCACTGAGTTTGAGCCAGAGATAAGGCACGATGGGTAATGCTTATCCGTAGAAGTTGCTATTGGAATGTCATGAGGAACTCAAATCTTATTATTCTTAAGCAGATTTGAATAGAATAGATAATGCTGGCTGAGAAGAGGAAAGCAAAAGGCATAAATTAAGTCTAGTAAACTAAAGTGTATTCTACATTTAAACTAAAGATACTGTAGTGCCAGAGGAAAGATTTTTTTGAAAGAAATTATCAGTACAGTTAACCTCCTTTTTTTTCCCTGGTGTTTGTATACTCTGACTTCTTGAAATGGTTGTCCAGGGAAACAGTTAGGAAAACTTTTATCTTCCTTATTGACATTTGATATTTTTAATGGAAAAACTAGACCTTGTATCTGTTTGCTTTGTTCTTACACTTTTCCTTAGCTGGTGGCTGCTTTTAGAGACACAAATATTGAGGGTATTCTCTTGGGATGTGGGATATGTAGATTCACTTCCTACTAGGTTGTGTGGAGCCTAGAAACCAATTTTCTCACTTCCTGGGCATATGTGTTAGTCATTAGTTTACGATATAGCAGATTGCTGTGGCTACTCATCCATTAGGAGACCATACTTAGGCAGCATCCCAAGTGGATGGAGACATTCAACATTTCTTAATGATTCCATACCTTCTAAGTCAGTAATGACCTAGCACGAGGGGCTGTGATTGCTTACTGTGAGCAAGTACTTGGTCAGTATGTTCGAAGAATTGCATCTCCCTCTTTAGGATTTCAGTGGTATTTGCCTGTCTTTTAACTGCATGGGGAATTTAGAGGCAGTGATACTAGCATGACCTGGAGCACTCTATCCACTCCAAGTATGCTAAATCCTGGTGAGTTAATAATTGTCTAGTTCACCTAATTTAGGTGGTTAAAATTTTATATTGGTAGCACAGAAGTCTATTAAACAGTTCAGCCATCTTTTCAGGAAATGCTCAAGCATCCTGAAAGGCAGAAGGGCACAGAGGAGGTTTAGTGCAGAGCGTTTCATGACGATCTTTGTCTTACATTCAGGAAATGGGAGACCTGAAAGATAGATAGATATATATATATATATATATATATGTGTGTATATATATACACGCTTATAGAGCAGTTCAAGATCTATTTTCTTTTAACTGAGTCATTCTAAATATAGAAGAATTTGCTTCTATTTTAAAAATATTGAAGTATGAGAACACTGGTCTGGTGTCTGATGTCTGATTTATCATCTTTATGATGAACCTGCTGATTGAACCACGTCTTCTGTACTGTGATGACATCCTCCCCAACTGGGCTACTACAGTGCAATTTGGGAGGTGCAGTCCTGCTGCACAACCTGGCATTTGTTGGACAGGGAGTGACAGGAAGAGTAGAAGTTATAATGTTCTTGTAACATTTAGTTTGAAAACTTGGGAGATCAGTTCTGATCAATCTTTAGTACAGAACTGAGAGCATTATTAAAAAACAGTAGTCAAAAAAAGCCATTTTTACATCCAGCTAGCGCAGTGAGCAACGGAGCTATTACAGTCTGTTTATTTACGGAGTTGGCTGATGATAATCTGATACAAAAAAGCTTCAATAGCCTTACATACTCCCAAATGGCCTCCTTTCAAAATATCTTCACTTCCCACTTTAAATCACTCTGAAGGACCCTCAGGATCTCCATCTTTCTCTCTTGTCTTCTCTACAGCACTGCTTTTCTCAGCTTAACGTCCCTAAGTCTTTCACACATGTCGTTGGGTAACCCCTACTTATTGCTAATTTTTCCTATATGCTCCACCTGCCCTTTTCCTGATGCTTTTGCTGGTCTGCAGGCTAAAAGATTTTTTAGAGCAACTAGATTTAGTAATTTGCTAACCACCTGGTTTTCTTTGGACAGTGTAGTCTCTGTGGTTTAGTCTTGTTGTTCTTATAGTTGTTGTTTCAGAGACTTTATGATAATAATACTGCGTATATTTTGTAAGTAGTATCTTCAGGAACATACACTTTGAGTGGAAGAAAAATAAATGTAATCCTTTTGTCAAAGGAATGATGCTCATGTATTATTCTTTGAACTTTCTATTCAGTTGTTTCATTTTATGTATACTTATATATGAACAACAGTGAGAATCTAGTAAAAATATGTTGAGTCTGTTGACTCTGTTTTTTGCTTTCTAGGCTCTTGTGTCTCAGATTTCTTTTATTGTAAATTCTTTCCTCTCTCATGAAGGTGTACTGTACTTTTTTTTCCCCTCAGCTTTTTACAGTTGGACTAGATGATCATAATGGTCTTTTCCAACCAAACTATTCTATGATTCTAATCAAGTGAATTGAAATGAGATCAGATACTAATGTATGTGGTGGGTTGACCCTGGCTAGAG
>NW_010311274.1:39569-51748 GCF_000700745.2 Antrostomus carolinensis | reverse complement strand
CAAACTGACTGAGGGTGCACTCATCCCCTCGTCCAGATAATTGATAAAAATGTGAAACAGGACTGGCCCCAGTACTGTCCCTGGGGAACAGCACCAGTGACCAGCCACCAACTGGATTTAACTCCATTCCCCACCACATCTCCATTCACCACTCCCTAGGGATTTATCCTGGACATTTACCTGGGTGGAAGGAGGAATCCACTTGTCCCATAGGAGATGGCAGGTTGGATGCCATTCTCAACTAGCCCAGGAAGTCTCACTTCCCGTCCCACATTTGGTCCAGAATTTAAAAAAAAAATAAAAATAAAAAAAATCAATTAACTGCACTGCTCTACTTAAAAAAATATGCAGAAAACCACGATCTGGTTGGAATGGCTCCAGTCCTACTCAAATATATTCACTGCCCACCTCTGGATGCACATTTTTGCCTGCAAGCCACCCTACTGCAGTCCTGCACTTGGAGGCTTTTGATGCCATTCCTCACATGGAAAAGACTACGCGTATGGCTTGTTCCTATTATCCCAGCTTACGAGCCTGGGAATGACTGCACTCGGTTGCTTTTGTTTTCTTCTCATGTGGCCTAAGATGAATTATTTCAAGTTTCTTTTTGAGAAAAAGATTTGTTTTCAAGTTTACCTACATTTAATAGTGGCCAAAAATCTAAGCTTTCAATCAAAAATTCGGAATTTATACTCTGTCTTCTCTCTTAATATATATACACAGGCAAACACACACACACACACATCTCCTTGGCCAGAACAGTTAGATGAATACACGAGGTTAAAATAGCTCTGTCTGACCCCACTAGGATTCCCTGTTTATAGAAAGCATTTCTCTGAAACATTCAACTGCAATACTTTGAAAAAGATCCAATTTCCTGCAGGCACATTTAATTTTTTTTTTCTTTTTTTTTAAGTTTGGGCACACAGATTTTAAGGTATCTATATATATATATATAATTTAATAGTGCTCTGGTAATTTGTTCCTTTTGCATTTTGTATATCTAGCTAAATGGGTTCAATGTGAAGTGTGAACCTTTGCAGCCACGCAGAATGTTCCACGAGGGTACCTTACACATACAGCGTACACTTTGCTATACCAAATATATAGGGTTCTGAATAGTTTCTTCAGGGAAACAGAGAATCCAAGTGCTGATTGCTATCTACAAATCTCCAGTTGATCCCTATTAATTTCAGAAATCTCTTTCCCCTCGTTTCCTACCACAACAACAAGCCTAAGGCAGAACGTTATCCCGACAGCGCAGTTTGTGGGAGCCAGCGGCTGTTGATCGGCAATAACAAGTACCACCTTCTGAAATTCCCTGTTCCTGGACACGTGCCTGATCCTGACCTGGAGGTTTTTTTGCCGTGAGTGTAGGGTTGGGCTGCCTTCAGGCATTCCTCCGGCCTCTCCGTCTCCTGGCACCCGGCCTTCCTCACATTTGGACGACGACTGGCTGCTCTCCACCCTCGCAGATCCTCTCAGGGAAGCTGTGCTGCTTGCCGCAGAGGATTGTGAAACATGTTTCCTGTTTTAGGGGAGATGTTGTTTAGCACCATTCTGTCTGAGGTAAAACACTTTCAGATGCAACGGCAATAAAGGCCGATGATAGTTTATAAAAAAACCCCAAAACAAAACCCACCCTCCTACGCTTAATAAACAGTAACAAAACAAGTCTGTAAAATCACAAACAGGAATGAGTTGTGGATTCTCCTTCTGTGGAGATATTAAAAACCCACCTGGATGCAGTCCTGTGCAACTTGCTCTAGGTGAACCTGCTTTGGCAGGGGGGTTGGACTGGATGATCTCCAGAGGTCCCTTCCAACCCCCACCATTCTGCGATTCTATGAGTTCTTTAAATACCAACTGATTTTTTCTAGGAGAAAATCCACTATTGGTTCTTAAAGCAGAACCAGACCAAAAATAAAAATGATTTATCATCTACTATGCTCACGTGATACACTGAGGTGGGGG
The DNA here is from genome assembly GCF_000700745.2 of Antrostomus carolinensis. NCBI lineage: Eukaryota > Metazoa > Chordata > Aves > Caprimulgiformes > Caprimulgidae > Antrostomus > Antrostomus carolinensis. The sequence goes on along the minus strand of NW_010311274.1, from coordinate 49,774 downwards.
GACATTAGTGATCATTTTACACCCAAGTACACGAGGCACTTGTAAGAGGTTTATAGATGTGCTAACAGAGATAGCACTGTTTTCCATGGGATGCCAAAATGGGGAGGAACTGTTCACAAGGGCAGGTAGCAGTAGGATGAGGGGTAATGGTTTTAACTAGAAAAGGGCAGATTTAGGTTGAATATTAGGAAAAAGTTCTTTAATAGGAGGGTGGTGGATCATTGCAACAGGTTCCCTAGAGAGGTAGTGGAGGCCTCATCCCTGGAGATATTCAAGGTCAGGCTTGATGGGGCTGTGAGCAACCTGCTCTAGGAAAGATGGGAGGGGGGGTTGGACTAGATGACCTTTGAAGGTCCTTTCTAACCCAATACATTCTATGATTCCATGATATTACAGAATCACAGAATGGTTGGGGTTGGAAGGGACCTCAGGAGATCATCTAGTCCAACCCCCCTCCCAAAGCAGGTTCCCTACAGCAGGTTGCACAGGAATATTCAGTTAGCTCATATTCCTTCTTATCGGATCCTGCCACAATTTCTATCAGATGCCTTCGGTCACGATACAGTGGCATGATACATCACGTCAAAAAGCAGAAGGGGAGCATTATCAGGCAGATGTTTGACAGGCTGCATCACGTCAGTCAGCCAGTGGCACGCAGCCATTGCTGAAAAGGATTTTGACATGATACCGTGTGCCAATGCTGCAGCACAAAACTAGCGTGTTCCAAAAATAGGGACAAATTCACCTCTGGCATAAGTAGAAGTAACTGCAGTGACTTCATTAGATTTGCATCTGCTTATGTCAACAGTGAGTTTGGCCCGTAATCTGGAATTCATATAAAAGAGTGGTAAGTGGCTGCATTTTCCGATATTCGTGATATTGCTTTCTACTCCCAGCATTCAAGCCTCATGAGGCAGTTGGGGTAAAACTCCCATCTTTCTCAACTCTTTCTCCTCCACCCTACAACAATTAGCATCGAGTTTCCATTTTTAGCAGCGTAACAAGACCTCAGAGGACACAGAGAGTCACTCTTTTCAGAAGCATGGGAAGTTGTGAATTTGAGGATTTCACAAGGAATAGGAATTTACAAAGAAAAAGGACCAGAGAGGATCTCTGCTTTCTTCCTCCACGCTATTTCACAACAGTAGCTTCAAGTGCTCGATGCCCAAGAACAGCAGCAAACTGCAAATTTTCAACGGCAATTATAGTAAGAGAATGACATGAAAGAGCAACCAGGATGAAATGTGAGATCTGATAAGATCTGGAGATTTCTTAAAAGGCATTGTCATTTATTGTTATCCCCTTCCATCACTCCGGAATGAAAAACACAGCTTGCTAATGCAGATGCATCCCACTGACAAAAGGAGGGGAACAGGCTAAGGTGTGACTGGTGCAAGATCTTCACAGAAGACAAACACCCTGGCTTTCTGCCACAGTCTGTTTCTTTATAATGAAATTAAATTCCATATTTTAAGTAAAGTTCATTCACCTTTGCTGTGTATTCTAGCTTCTCAAAATCCATCAGGCTACACTGATTCTTGGACTAGCTGAGCTTTAACGATGAGAAGGGCAACCATGGAAATAAAGACCAGAAAATCCTCACGGAGCACGAGGTGAGCACCACAGCCAAACGCGACTCGGTACAGCAGCTCTGCGGGTTGTAATGTCAAGGGAACGTGACTTGTCTGGTACAATGTAGTTCTGGAAGAGAGAAGAAGAGCATAATGACATGGTGGAAGCAGTCTCTGCACAGGATCTTCAAGAATTTGTTTGTCTGGTTTGAGATGAGCTTTTCCCGTAGGAGTTGGTGGTGCTTGCCACTTCCACAGATCAGAAAATTTACATAGAGGTCTGAATAAATGCTAGAAAGCAGTTGCAAGCCTTGCAAACCTTTTGAACAATAACAAGAAGAAGTAAGGGTCCTCCCCTTCCCTTCTCACCACTATGCAATTATTTCCAAATATTTCTTTGAGGAGACAAGTCTGTAGTTAGCAGTTCCACAGAGATTGAAACAAACAAGTCCTCTCCTTTATTTCCCATCCCCCTGCCTTGTTTCACCCTCTGCTGGCATTCTATAAGTATTTAAATCATTGGAAACCACACCCTAACTAGCTGTGGTGAGTATTTACAGGCAAAGCCCCTTGGCTTTGCTGTTACAGTCCACTCAACAGCCAAAAATGTAACAACACATTAGTTTTTCCTAAAAAAAAGAAGACCAAATCTGAAGATACGCACTGCATCCCAAAGAGATAAAAGCCAGGCGTTATCCATACCTTACACATAAACAAACAGGAAGGGTAAAAATTGGGAATTCTCTGATGAGATAGACCCCCCCCCCCAAAAAAAAAAAAAAAAAAAATTGTAAATTTTGATGAAACAACATTTTTGAGAAGACGATTCAATTTTCACAAACACCTTCTAAAGCAAGTTAGGTTGCTGGTGGAATTTGCCACCCAGATTTCTAAAGGTTTCACACCAACTTAGATGATGCTGAGTAGCCCAGCTAAGGAGTTTAGCTTGACCTGGGGACTCGAAGGCTGCTAGGCATGTCCCTGTAAAGCCACAGTGCCATCACCATCGTGATCTACACTTTCAGCTGATACATTACAAGTCCCAGAAGTGCAGGAGGCAACAGAGAGCTCCAAAACTACCAGGTTGAGCTCAGGCTCTCCCCATTCTCCAGGGAAGATGCACAAGACAGAGGCAGGCAGGCACTCCATTTCATTCCTGAAGAAAAGCAATGGAAACAGACTGCCTCAAACACCTGGGACAGAGAGAAGGATGAGAGTCATTTCCTTTCCTAGGGGACAAATTTTCTCCCTATCCATACTTATATTGCTCCAGTTTGAAAGAATATGGAAATGGAAGGGTGGGGTGTTTGGGGAAAAAAAATATCCAGTCATTCAGTGCCATTTTCATTTATACAGCACTTTGAGGGCACAGGAAACTGGCTTAGCACTTCCCTTATAAATATAGCAATTACACACTTACCACCAAGGTTTTGACCTCTCTGGAATGGGAGGCAGCAGCTCGTGTGTAGCAAGTACCTTACCCTGAGATTTTAGGATCACTTAATTCAAAAGGCAACTAAATACAGCAAACCACTGGCCAAAGTTACAATCGTGAGATGCATGGCAAGCTCTCTATATGATCACAGAATTGTAGTGGTTGGAAAAGACCTTTAAAATCAATGAGTCCAACCATAAACCCAACACTTCCAATTCCACCTCTAAACCATGTCCCTGAGCACCTCATCCACCCGTCCTTTAAATCCCACCAGGGAAAGTGACTCCACCACCTCCCTGGGCAGCCTGTTCCAATGCTTGACTGCCCTTTCAGTGAAGAAGTTTTTCCTCAGATCCAATCTAAACCTCCCCTGGCACAGCTTGAAGCCATTTCCTCTTGTTCTATCGCTTGTTCCCTGGGAGAAGAGACCTACCCCACCTCACTCCACCCTCCTTTCAGGGAGTTGGACAGAGCCAGAAGGTCTCCCCTCAGCCTCCTCTAGGGTAAATGACCCCAGCTCTCTCAGCTGCTCCTCATAGAAATTGTGCTCCAGACCCTTCACCAGCTCTGTTGCCCTTCTCTGGACACGCTCCAGCACCTCCATGTCTTTCCTGTAGTGAGGTGCCCAAAACTGAACTCAGCACTCGAGGTGCAGCCTCACCAGTACCCAGTACATGGGGGAGGATCACTTCCCTGGTCCTGCTGGCCACACTGTTTTTGATCCAGGTCAGGATGCTATTTGCCTTCTTGGCCACCTGGGCACACTGCTGGCTCATGTTCAGCCAGCTATTGCCCAACACCCCCAGGTCCTTCTCTGCCGGGAAGCTCTCCAGCAGCTCTTCCCGAAGCACATGAGTATCTGGACACCTTTCTAGTCATCTCCTTCATATGTTGTAATATAAGCAAAGCTGCAGAGCCAATTACAGCAAATATCTTTCTTCAAGCCCCTAACAGCTTTCACATCTTATGCCTGTAATCTTCAACAAATAGATCAAGGACTGCTATTCATTTTAATGCCTAAATGCATTATATTTATTCTTGTTATAATATTTTCTGTTACCACAGAAAACGTTTGGCTCCTAAAGAAAAAGAGGGAATTGTGTCAAAAGTCCAAATTCTTCCCTGAAACACGAACATTTTTAATGGCTTTAATGGAAGATATGCACTGGAATCCCAAGGCACAATCTGGCACTAAAATCCTCCATCTATATTGGAATTTTTCACCATGTCTTTTTCATAATATATTATTAAACATGTTTCCATCTCAGCACTTGAATTCTGGGGCCCTGTTACATCTGCGAGGGAAGTGCAAAGCAGCTGGAGAGTAACTGTAAAGGAGAAGCAGAAAACTGATTGAAACCTTCAGATGCTGGATGATGCCTTTCTCTTCCATCCTCCTCCTCAGAGGAAAAAAGCACATTGGGGTGCTCCTTCAAACTTGCAGCTAGTACAGTAGCTGGCCCAACATGGGGTAGCTTCAACACTGTTCCCAGTTATCCCAAAGGCTGTTTTCGTCCCTAAATGGCCATGGATTGAGCATAAACTCACTCCCTTGCCAAAAGTGGTAAATATGGAGCGATGGAGGTTGAAGCCCTGTAGCTCCTGGCAACTGAAAAGCCTGGAAGAATATGGTTTTATTGTTCTGCAGAGTGGAGACCAGTGACCAGTTCATCAACGCTGACTGATACTTTGCTTGGAAATTAGTTCTGTTGTCATCAGCATAGCTGCTCACAGAACATTACAGCGGTCCTCCAGTCTTTGATACACCACCTGTAACTGATGAATGGCATGCATATGGACACTTCTTTGATTAATTAGCCAGAATATGTTATAGAGTGTCTGCCAGTTTTATGCAGCTGGGGGCAAGCTGACAATGCCTGGCCTGGCATGAAGCCCATAGCAAAATATTTGCCCAGCAGCACTTTTAGAACAAATCTGAACCAGCAAAGTGAGTTTGTAGAAGAGCATGTTTGCAACAGCTAATTGCAAAGGTTTTGGTCCAGTCCAACGAGCCCTAAGGTAGGGCTACAGCTTTTGATGGCACTTCAGCCATAATTGCTGTTAAAAAAACCCCACAACCATCCCATCTCCTTACTTACCTTTGCTTTACCTCATGGGATCACAAATGTATGTGTCTATAAGGTTAATAGGACAGAAACACCAGTCCAAGCTAGGACTAAGTCAGTAAAATAATGATCATTTTTGTCTTGGTTTAATTCTTAGTTTGAAAAAAAAAACCCTCAGTCTTAAAATCTGACTTCCCCATACCCAAATAACGCTGAGATCTTCTACAACCATCCCTGCTGACATAGCTAACATTCCCCCCAAAGTCTTACATCCAGATATTACAATCTGCAGGAGAACAGGAATGATTTTACACTCCTGCTTCACCCTCAGACCTCTTATCACAATTGTACAGTTTTGTCACCAGACGTAGCAAATCCATCTTTCCCAGGTAAGCTACTTCAGATAACTCCTCATGAAACAAAGGAATTGCAGTACTGCAAACAGTTGAGCTGCACTTATTTTACTTCCTCCCCCTTTCCCTCTGCTTGAAATAAGTGGTTTCTATAATAATTCAGCTAGTAACACCCTTTATGTTTTATTGGGTATGACGAGTGACTTTAGGATCATTTGATAAACACCCTTGTTTGCAGAAATGGAGCGATGCAAATCCTTTCTTTGGCTTAAATAACAGAAAGCATTTACTACAAGAAACACTGCCATAGTTTTAATACCACGCACCATTTCCCAGCTCTAAACATATATGTTAAATGCAAGTGAGAAGTTGTTTTGCTCCTGCAACACACAGTTTCATAAATGCCTTTAACCATTAACAATTGCTTGGGGCTTTTTTTTAAATCCTTTTTCCAAGAGTGAATATTAGAGTAATAATATAATTTGCTCCTATACTAGATTATTATAATAATCAAGAGTGTCAGCATTTCCCAGTTTCTTTTCATATTACTCTTGCGATCTCATTATCATAGGCTTTTCATTAGCTTTTCCTTGTTTATCAAAAGAACGTGTGTGTTTGGTGAAGGAAATGGCTAGAAAAATATTTCTGGAGTATTACTAGTCTCTTAATAAATACAATGCAGCTATCAGTAACACTTAACCAGCTCTTCTCATTTGTCTATGACATCATTCCTTTCCCATCACAAAACCAGGATACTCTATATGAGTGGGAAAGCAAGTAGTTAATTCTTAGTGATAAATATGTTGTCTAGTAAAATGTGTCAAATATTTATATACAAATGCACTAATTTCCACAGTGACTATGTGAGCTATCACCACTATTTCTTTTTGAGTTAAAGATACAGAGGTTGTGGGCTTAATCAGCTTAAGATCATGGCCAGAAGTTTTGCCATTCAGGCAGCTTGTTTAGTCTCCTGTAGAGAACAAGATTCATTGACATGATTATTCCCTACTCCATGGGCATCACTATGCTACATGATGTGACTGTCTTAATGAAAAAGGACAGATCATGGCCAGAAGTTTTGCCATTCAGGCATGGGCTTAAATCATGCAGCTTGTTTAGTCTCCTGTAGGGAACAAGATTCATTGACATGTTTATTCCCTACTCCATGGGCATCTCTGTGCTACAGGATGTGACTGTCTTAATGAAAAAGGAGGTATTTAAGTGAGCAAAACCAGCAACCCGAAACTATCTGGAAAAATCAACTTAAAGAAGTGTATTGCTCACAGTGATGAGTCTTTGCTGGAGTGGAGTCACCATCCCTGGAGGTGTTCAAAAAACCTGTAGACATGGCACTTCAGGACATGGTTTAGTGGGCATGGTGGTGTTGGGTTGATGGTTGGACTTGGTGATCTTAGAGGTCTTTTCCAACCTTAATGATGCTGTGATTCCCAGAAAGCCAGAGGATGAGGGAAATACAGTAGAATGGCTTTTGCTTGCACCAAAGCTAAAGCAAACTACTGAATAGAGATAATATTCCCAAAGTCAGGGATAAGAGAGCTGAAGATTAAGCTCCATTTCTTTCCCCCATAATGGAATTTTCTCCCCTGTTAAACAGTCCTTACCCTTAACATCTAGAAGAAATATTGTGCTCCTGTCTTAAAAGAACATACAACATACAATGCATTTCAGTTTTTTGGAGGAGGTGGGGCCAACACAAAAATACTTGGCATTCCATTTCATTAATGTTAGCTTTTCTTAAAAAAAATAAATAAAAATAAAATGCTTTCTTCTAAACTCACCTTTCATATGTCCAAGTGAGACAGAAAACTGTCACCTCAGCAAGGTACATTTGAGGCAAAGAAACCAGATGAGCTAAGGGCACTGGCATTGCTACTATAGCTCAACATGAATAAACAACTTAATTCTCCAAGTGTATCAATACCACAGTTCCCAAGAGCACCATCAGTTCTGATGAGGTTTTCAGGGTTTTGGTTTTGTTTTTTGTTTGTTTGGGGGTTTTTTTTAAGTCTGCAGCAATAAATTTGAGAGAGAGGAAGTAGTTAACAATAGTAATTCTAAGCCAGGGCACTTGAATGGCACAATACAGGTTTTTTTTCAGATGTATCTTTACAATTTCAGTAGAGTGTACTGGGGATTCTCTTTGGAGAAATGCAGCCTTGAAGCTTTTAATGTTGTGAAGAACTAATTGCCTTCCAACCAAGAGAAGGTTGCACCACCGGAGAATGAGCCATGCTCTTTTATTGTAAGCAGCTCATTCTTTGCAAGCCTCTCTCAGAGGTATTAAACACCAACATTTTTGATTGCCATTGCTCTCACATCCCAGCCCAAACAAGCAAGCAGCCAAGAGAAGTTGCTCACCTGTTCTTGAAATTCTTGCAGAAAAACTCCAAGAAACAACGTGAGCAGGATACACAGGCAGTTATGGAGAAACTTTTCCTCTTCTGGGTTGGGGAGCACGGCAACACCCCTCACTGACAGCACGTTCCTTGGAAAGAGAATAGAAGCCTGTTTGTCTTCTCTGTCCTTACACTTAACCCCTAGGGTCCAAGTCTGCTGCCCTAACTCCAAGTTAGAGGTGGCAAAGTCCTTTCCCTCTGACTAAAGGCAACTATTTCTCTCACCAACAGCATCTGCATATTCCCAATCAGGGAATGCTTTAATAAGCAGCAGCATCTGAAAAAGGTGGGCTGCATGGTCCTAATTAAACAGCAACCGACATATCGCTTTTCAAACTAAACATCCAACTGGGATGCTCAGCCTAGAGCACATGGTTTGTAAACAGCTGAACAGAGTGCTCCATAGAGCAGCTTCTGCCATGAAATGCTGCAGAGGCTCCCTTCGCCCTTGTAACAAATGATCTAACGATTCTCGGGAGGAGGAAATGAGCCTGATTTGTAGCTCTCTTCAAGAGGTTAACTCAGTTAAGTAAGGCTTCTTAATTGCTTGCTCTTTATTATTTAATGCATAAGAAAGTTAAAAAAAAAAAAAATCCTTAGGGTCCGATCCCAAAAAGGTATTTAGGTATCTAACCAGGCAGCTAGGTAGAATTTAGCTGCAATTACAAACAGTGATACTAAAAACCTCTGCTCAGTTGCTGCCCAACTCTGAAGGCTCTTAAACCTAAGTAGGTACCTTTTTAAATTTTAAAGTTCTCCAGGTACCTAGCATTCAACTTCTCCATGTGCCAAGAAATACTTCACTCCTAACAGCGGCGAGGAAGTTCACACCAGCCCAATGCTGAGCCAGTCAAAACCTGAGAGGTTTGAGCCGTGAGGAATGTTTCTCTGGTGGACAGAAGCATCTGAAAACCTACCTGTATGGGTAGCCTCTTGAATGGGTTATAAGTAAAGTCAGCCTAAGTATAAATTACAATGTCACAGTTACACAACAGGAAGCAATCCAGCAGCTTGGCAGTCTTAATGTTCTCAGAAACATTCAGAGCTGTGAATGATGAAGGACAAATGAGCCAGGTACCTCACCCACAGCAAGGCAAGAAACATGCTTTTTAAATCCCTGCAGACCAAAGTGTGAAAATTAATCCTTTAAATGAGTTGGACCCAGGTCAGACGTAACGTTTGAAACTCATCATCTGCGTTGTCTCAAAGAAGGGAGGCAGCCCCTGTTGCCTTGCCCCACTTAGAGTCCTGCCAGGGACAAGGAGGGAGAGACAGGAATGAGTGTGGGAGCACTTGGTCCACTCTATTTGTACAACCCATCCATGGTTTTATACATAAGCCATTTAAAAAATCTCGCTTTCCCAAAGAATGGCATTTGTTCCATGCAATTTAGATATCACCATTTTGAAAAGGTTGGGGTTGTTCTTTTTTTGCCACATATAATCTTACTCTCATTGATATCTGCTTGAGAGGGATGGAGCTCTCAGGAGAGCATTTGGGACTGAGCTATGTTCCACATCCGGCATCTAATAAGATTTATTGCCATATTTCATTAGTTTGCCATGAATTCAGGTAGTGCATTAATGGAACAATGAGATAGACCCTTGACTTGGTAAATACAGAGTCAGAAGAAAAAAAAAAAGGCTTATGTAAGAGCCTATAAAAACAAGATAGTTCGGAAAACAGGCAGCTGCTCTATTCTTGAGTCCCTCTATTGTGCCTCAGGATGGACAGACATCAGACTGCCAGATCTCTAACATGCATTAGTGCATCTTGTAAAGTTTGGGCATAAAGGAGAAAAAGGCAAAGATGAAATGGTAGCGTTAACTTTTCTGCTCATCTTCTGACACTTCAAATCACTTCATGTGACATTGCACTCCAGGGAGATTTGATTACTTTTAAAATTGATGCCGTGGAAGAAAAAATAGTCCCTTATACATATAGTAATATTTAGAAAGGTAATTGTTCTTTTCTCAGAACATTTAACCTTGGCAGAGCTATTCCCCTCGTTCTGAATAGCATCTATATCGCAAACCAATATCAAAATAAATCTTAAGGGCCAGGAGTAGTTTTGATCTATGTTTCATTTGCCGTCATGGTCAGTGCCTTGAGATCACTTCAGGACATTTGGAAAGACTGCCTAATGCTCTATACTGAAAACTGGTTGGAAACAAAACCTGTTTGGCGTGAAGATTCTGCCTCTCCAGAGTGAGGGCAGAGCTCCCAGACCTCTAGAGTTAAGGTGACACAAATATCTGCAAAAGACAGGATTTTCTGCAGATAAAAAGGGAACAGCCTCCCTCGGAGTCCTTGCAAGTATAGCTTCCATCAGATATAAGGAATTGCTTTATCTGAAACAT
>NW_010311274.1:22330-39543 GCF_000700745.2 Antrostomus carolinensis | reverse complement strand
CTTTCCCTTCACACTTGCACCTCTCTGAAGATAATTTAAACATCAGCATGCACATTGAAAGGTCTCCAGGTATTATAGTAGGTTTTTTTCTATTGCTATATGCGAGGAATAGATTTGGTGTTCTATGAGTACTAATAGTATCAGTAATAACTAACATTTTTGATGTGCAAAACAGAATAAAGTCATTACATTCATTCATGGCTTTCCCTCTCAAAAAAAAGGAAAGGTGAGTGCACATAGTGGATTTTAAATTACTCAAATCAGAAAGTTAAGCCATTGCATATAGTTAAGCACCAGCACACACCAACATGTCACTTACCAATTGTCTCACTATTTATTATGCTTTTGAATGGTCCAAATTAAAGCTTGAGTAGGGTTTCATTGACTTTCTCTGCCTTTAAAGGCTGTTAGAATTAAAACTTGCTGAGAATGTGTGTTTTTCATACAGAATTGCTGAGTTGGTAACCCTGACGCTTCCTGCTAGAGGTATTCCATTTCAGTGGAGCTTCTTTGCTATACCAAGCATACAAAACACATCACGAGAAGAAAGTGTCTTGTCAAATTGAAAACATCAGTTTTTTAAGATAATTTAGTGGTCAGGAATGCTGCCCTACTCATTCTGCAAAGCATTAGGGGCAGCACAGCTCACTGGGTAATTAATTAGTGTGATATGCATATTTGAAGAAGAAAAAGAGCGTGCACAGCAAGACACTCAGGGCTCAGAGGCCAACAAACAAGACTTGCAACCATTTTCCAGTTGCACTGTGGTCACAGCTTTTCTGCTATATAACCAAGGTAAATGATCCCTGTGTTGGCTGGGGTTCAGAGGCATGGATCTGTCAGTTACTCAGGCAGCTTGAGCAAAGAGAGGTTCCAGGGAGAGTAGGTGACTGCAGCATATAGACAGCAACTGTGCTACCCTTCCACGTTGGCATGAGAGGAAGATGTGAAATGCATCAGCGTTCCCATTTCTGGCAGTCCAACACTTTGCTTTGGTGCTGGAAAATCTTTTACTTTTGAATAATTTTGCTTAGATGGTGTCAAAATCACAGGAAGTTTTCCAAAGGGTTTTGTGATTTGTTCCTTGTTCTCTGACCTGTGATTACTTAAATGGGTTACCATAGTCAAGATGATGGGGCACTCAGGATACTCTTAAGTATTCTTCATAAATAAAATTCCTATGAAAACATGTTTGTTAATCATGGTAATTCAAGATTCTACCTCTCTGTTTCACAGGGTTCCTATTTTTAAACACTGTTCAGGTACACTGTGCTATTACATATGCCAGTTGGACATCTCCTAGGCAGCAAGATCTAGCACACTCAAGTAAGAGGATTCATTTAAGTCTTTCAGGAGTCTTCCTGGTGTAATGCCTCCTGAGGCAAATGGAGAAGGATTGTAGAACTGTGCCTTTAATTAATTTATATGGTTTAGATCTCTCAGACAGTGATCAATCATTTCTGTCCAAAATTGCTACTTGTTCTCTGGCAGTAAATTTATCAGCAGGGAACCAGTAAAAGCCTAGATTTTGAACTTGAAGAAAATACCACCAGCATCGTCAGGATGTAGGTAAGAACCTGAAAGAAAAAAGTGAGAACATATCTTCATCAAGAATGATAGGTTTAGTGAGGAAAGCAGTTTGTCAGAGAAATTATCTTGCAGGCTTCAGGAATTTACAAATAAACCTAACCCCTTTAAAAAAAAATCATGTTTATATATATAGACAATGCTAAGGTACATTTTAAGAAACCGTTGGGTTTTGCTGCTGTAATATTGAGTTGTGTCCACTAGATGGACGTCATTTTCAAGAAGTTGAAAGGTTTGGGTCTGCACAGGGCTGGGAGGTTCAATTTAACAGCCCCATATAGAGCTTTTTCTTTTCTGTTTAACACTTAACAGAGACTTCAGTAGCGATAACTGAATAGAAGCATCTCCACTGGTGATCTGATATCTCCATTCCCAACACTGCCATTGTCTTAGCAAACATAAGCATTGAGCGTGACTGTTTCTGGAAGGTTGCTCACAAGGTAAGAACTGTTGGTTATTTTCTCCATTTAAATGACCTGATTATAATAAGGCACTATTTTTGGTCTATTGCCATCAAAACTCACAAGTTGATGTTCCCTTAAAATCATAACTTAAAATGGACTTTAAAAAGTTGACTTTGAGATTTAAGAAGGAGCATATCAGGATTTCTTGTTAGACTTTGAGCTTCTGAGCTTTTGGGTTCATTCTAGTTTCACTCTGCCTTGGTTTTTTTGTTTGTTTGATTGTATTGTTTGAAAAACACCATTCTGGTATTTTCTTGTTTTCTCAATAATTGTGAGAACATTTTTTTTTTCATTTTAAATTAAAGGTAAAGAATGTAAAAAAAATAAACATATTATTATGATAATATGGTGTGACCCCACCCCAATATGTCCTCAAGAAGGACATCAAACTACTAGAGTGTGTTCAGAAGAGATGGTAAAAGGTTTTAAGGGCAAGACTTATAAGGAGCAGATGAGGTCACTTGGCTTGTTCATCTTGGAGAAGAGAAGGCTGAGGGGTGACCTCATCACAATTTACAACTTCCTCAAGGTGGGTAGTGGAGAGGGAGGTGATGATCTCCACTCTCTGGTGACCAGTGAAATGGAATGAAGCTGTGTCAGGAGAAGTCCATATTGGACGTTAGGCAAAGGTTCTTCACAGAGGGTGGTCAGCCCCTGGAACAGGCTCCCCAGGGAAGTGGTCACGGCACCAAGCCTATCGGAGTTCGAGGAGTATCTGGAGAACTTAGTCATATAGTTTAGCTTCAGGTAGTCCTGCAAGGAGCAGGGAGTTGGATGCAGTGATCTTTATGGGTCTCTTCCAACTTGAGATACTCCATGCTTTTCTGATTCTATATGACTCAAAGAATGGATATGTAAAACCAGCACATTTTGTACAATTTGCAATAAGAATAACAAGTTTTGGCAAAACTGGAAGAAACAATTTTCTGTTTCTTACTGTTTTAGGCTGATATTTGGCATTTTATGTGTAGGCACATGTCTGTGCTTGAAACCAGACTTTAAAAAAAAAAAACCAAACCCCTAAGACTTGGGCTATAAAAGTCCCTTTTGAATAACCTGCAAAATAAGCCTAACTGCTTCTGGATCTAAATGCCACCTTGCTTCCAGAAAAGAACTAAACTCATCAATGGATTTCTCCAAGAAATCCTGAAACCCATTGAACCTCAGAAAGAAACATTTTGCAACAGCAGCATGGAAATGCAGGGCAGGCTCAAAGTAAGAATGAACTAGGAAAGTAACCTGTAGAAAACTGCAGGATCAGAGATGTGATTAAATTCAGTTTAGGAGATCACCGAGCAGTTTCTTACACAACTGCTTCTTCCACTTTAAGGATTAAGTTCTGGTTTAAATCAACAACGTGCTTGGTTTAGCCAGAGTCACGCAAGATTTTGTCAATCACAGATTTGGCTCGCAGTATGAGCTGCCACTGTGCATGAATTAGATGAATATCCTGGTAATTAACACTACAGAGCACTACTTACTTGGAAAGTTATTGTTTCTGGCAAGGCAGTCTGGTGCTAGCTGGCTGGTCAGCTCTGGTAAAAAGCCATCTGTGTAGCTTGCAGAGGAAATATAGATATAAAGCACATAAGTGAATATTTCTAGACTACTGCCATACAAACAGGTATTTAATCTAAGCTTTTGAAAGACAAATATACATTAAAAAAAATGTATTAACCTTCAGGCTGCAAAATTTTAATAAAAATAGATATTAAATAGATGAAGGGCAATGCTTCCAAACCCCATGAAATTTAATTGCTTTTATACATCCTTATTCTTCCTATAGCCTTACCTCAGAATAATATTTTCATTTTAATTGCATCAGCAGTTTTGTATTGTTCTTCAAAGTAAATTTTTCATAACTCAGGCTAGTCATGAATAATTTTGTTTCACAAATGAAAAATCAAAACCTGGACTATTTTAAGTGGGTAATATGTCCACTGTTCCTCAAGGGAAATAAAAATACTGCTCCTAACTGCAGTCCAGAATCACACTGAATGATACCTTTTGGTGCTCGGTGAGAGAAGGTGCTTCTCATTGGAGAAGAAATTCAGATGGTGACCCTAACTCATGGAGTTCAGTAGATCTGTGGAGTAATTGACACTGACTCCTCATGCACCACACCAGCAGCCTCCAAAGTCAAACCTGCTTTTTTCTGGGATCACAGGAATTACCAGCATCACAGAAAGGGTAGCTAGTAAGGTGTCCCTCTCTGAACAACTATGGGAAACACCTGAAAATTGTTTGTTTTCAGTCTTGATGGGACAGCCTGAATTGCAGAAGAAGACAGACTTTAAGAATGAGGCTGTGCTTTCTTGGATGTAGGTAGATAAAGCCACTTTAAGTGAAATAGGTTTAATTTCCTGACAAAACCCATAAAATATAGTCCCTTAAAGTGTCAAAACTGTAAGTTTTATTCTACATAGCAAGACAATGACTTTTTTTTCTTTTTTAATGGGGATATATTCATTACCACACTGGGCTTAAATCAGTTCTTAGTAACATTCCTGTAAGTTTACAGAAAGCCTACCAAGGATGAGAGCAGGTGGTGAAGAAAATATCTGATTAAAAGTGAGTAATATGGATGTGCCAAATTGCTGGGGAGTAGTTACCACAGGATAATCAGTGATTTTATATCAATCAGATGTGAAATATATATATATATATATATATACACACACATCAGCAGAGAAATCCACAGTGATGACTTACTGATGGAAAGCCAGGGGAATATACCGAGTCTCTGCTAGGCATCTATAACATGGATACAGAAGTACAAAATGAAATGCAAACTACCCAAATTAGCTGAATTTTATTCAATCATGCCTGCTGTCTATTTATCTACTTTTCTTTTAAGCATATTAATCTATCATGTTCATATTTATTCTGTAACTTGAAGCAAGGTTTCCTTTGAATGATGATTTCATTAGGATTTGTTCTGCCTGATAGTGATGCCTCCAGTTATTTGCTACATTAAGTCTGTCACATCTTTTACCTTACTTCCACATTCATTTCTCAGGAATTATGGAAAAAAAAAGCTACATGCTTATAAGTAGAGGATGCTATTTTCATGTATTCCTCAAAATTAAGATGAAATAAAACTGTTGCTGTTGCTGGTATATGTGGCATCACCTTACAGAGTCTCCAAATCTGAAAACAATCAGAACAAAACACACTAGCTACCACACTTAAAATATGCATCTGGAATCCCAAGGTGTAAATGGCAGCTTGTGTGTACACACCCAAGTTGGTTTTCCTATTAGTTATACTGGGCACCACCAAGAGCATCACTGCAACAAGATGATGTTCATTTGGAGTAACAAAACTTGCTTTTCTGTCCTTATTTCTCTCCCAACACCTTTACCCAGTGCAAATATACTAAAAGTGAGTCCATCTTAATGATAGTTCACTATGGTTTAGATACTTAACCAAACCAAAGCAGTAGTCTTAACCAAAATAAGAATATACAGATCACTGTTGGTCCTTTTAAATCATTCCTCAGGATCAAAAAAAAACACGTTCTATTTAAAAAGAGCAGAAGTTTTAAATTCAGTCATTGCAAGACAGTAAAACACGTAGCTCCTTTTAAATCATTCCTCAGGATCAAAAAAACCCTTCTATTTAAAAAGAGCAGAGGTTTTAAGTTCAGTCATTGCAAGACAGTAAAACACGTAGAAGTACTGTTATACCCCATAACATGGTAGAAAAGAAGAATACCCTTCCAGACATAAGTGCCATGCAGAAGAATCCTGAGCTCACAGTCCATTAGAAACACTAAATTTGCAGAGCTTCATAGGAAAATTTTAGAAATTTTGAAAACTTAAAACTTAAGTTTTCAGAACTTCATAGGAAAATGTTAGAATTTTTTAAAACTTAAAGCCAAATGACCTGTTGTGAGATTCTTTAAACAGCTTCAGTACAAGAGTGGACAGGAAGGGAGAAATGGGTGCTTATAGGATGCAGCTTATCACGTCCCATGGTAGGTGTCTGAAGTAGATCAGATGCAATTGAACACTGCTAGGATACCAAGCTACAGGCATGAATAGAAAATAACCAAGCTTCTGTTAGTTTCAAAATAAACCCTCCTTTCATTCAAAGTCCTCAACCTTAGCCCAGGTGGAAAAAAAGCCTCAAACTTTGCACTCAATATAGCATTTCTTTAAGAACAAAAAAAGGCACTAAATTGATGCGGGTCTACAAATTGCTGCATTACGTCTGCTATACACAACCCACACACAATAACATAAGGGTAATGTAAAAACATGCATTAGGGATGAAGAAGAATATTAGATCCATCTCTCTCCCTATGAAAGGATGAGCTGAGAGCTGATGGTGGGTGAGTACTGCGCTAGCAAAGCAAACACTTCACTATCTGTGGGTGAACATTTCATGCATGCTCTTTATTGTAAAGCCTACTGAAAACTTAAAGCTGCTTTTCTGAAGGAGCTGTTGTGTAACTCTGACATCTGGGGTTTTCAGTTGCTGCCCTGTTTGAACTGGTTATAGAACACATTAAACCCAGAAGGCTCCACTTCAGCTGTTTACAAACCTTCCCCGCAGTCCTCCACCATCCCAGCTTTGTTGACAGGCTCCAGTTTAGCTCTGGGACTGAAGGATCAAGCTTGGCTTTCTCAGATAAGCACTACCATGGGCTGCAGCAGGAAGAAACCCTTGTTTAAAATACAGCATATTCTTAAGGGTCTGGCAAAATCACAACTGTTGTTTTCAGAAACTTGATCAACTACCTTTGGATCTACCCAAAACAAGCTGCTGTGCCTACAAAAAGGACCTTTGATTCCACATATATGTAAAGCCATGTTTGCCAGGCTCAACAACCCCAGTTCCCTCAGCCATGAACTCATCACACTTGTCCTCCAGACCCTTCCCCAGCTCCGTTGCCCTTCTCTGGACATGCTCAATCATCTCAACATCTTTCCTGCAGTGAGGGACCCAAAACTGAATCCAGCACTCCAGGTGCAGCCTCACCAGTGCCCAGTATGGGGGAAAAGATCACTTCCTCATCTACCCTGAACAAAAGGGGTTGACTGCAGCTTGAGTAACTCTTCTCAAAGTGACTTGAGTTTAAGTAGGTTAGGTGCCACCAGCTGTGTAGCTACAGCGACACGGATCTCAGCACAGACTGATGGGCTGGGTATGTATCAAACTTCTCTGGCAGCTGCACTATATTCTGGGCAGTTGCTGCTTTTTTCTTAGAGGGACCCAAACGGCTATTTTCAAGCTAATCTGGGAAAAGCTACATGAGCAGCAGTAACATCACGAAAGCATCAAAATCCCCCTGTGAGGAATTCTTGGTACTGCTCCACTCATTTCTCTCCTGGTGCTGGGTAAGAGGACAGGCAGAACCAAATAAAACTACCAGACAAAAGACTCGGGCCTACAAGCACCAAAACTGCAATACATTTATGGACAGGACCAGGAAGATAAATGAAATTTTACCTGTAGAATTAAAAATATTTATAGCTTCCAATAAAGTCCAAACAGTTCTGCTTAGCCCACCAGCTCATCTGTGCAGTTCTACTGGACCTGACTCTGATTTCATTTCTGTCCATTTGAAGCAAGGGAGTTACACTGGCACAAAGTCAGAGCAAAGTCAGGATCAGGTGCTTCTTACTGCAGTATCTACATGCTAATAGGATGTTATGCAACCACAATACCATTGCAAAATGCTGTACAGCACATTTCCCAGTATATGAAATATGTTCTACAACAGGCTAATCATTGATAAAAGCTTCCGAGATGTTGCTGGTTTTAACCTGCACAAAAGCTACTAAGAAGAATAACTGCTGACAGCTAGATTCTTGGGTGATGTGAAGTGTGTACAGGTTGATGAAGCACTAATGGCAATTTCAGAAAAGGAATTCAGGCAAAGTGGCACATAATAGGAGATCAGTTATAAGAGTAGTAAGTCATCTTAAAAGTCAGGTAAGTGACTAACATTGACAGGAATATAACCAGTCAGTTGGCTATGGTTTGAAAGAAAAACCATCTGGACAAAATCCTGGTCCATGTGCTCTAGGAGTCCCTGTTTGAGTAGGGTGGTTGGACCAGATGACCTTCAGAGGTCCCTTCTAACCTCAACCATTCTGTGATTCTGTAATCCATTTACTGCATGAAAACAACAAAGATATCAAAGGGTTTGGGGGAACAAATAGCATGCAAATCTTCAAGATCAAAGTCTATCACGTTATCACGCTCAGTTTTACAGAATCCAAGAAATGCAAAGAAGCTTCTGAAAAAGTCAACCAGAACATCAACTGCAGATTCAAGATTAACTTAGAAATCTTGCCTCACTGTAGTGTGCATGTGCCTTATTCACTCGATGACAGTGACGTGGGTTGCCTGTTGGTGAGGAAGAGAGTGCAAGAGTCTGTACTTTGCTTGATTTACTCCATACAGCAAGATGTATTTTGATGTAGCTAATCATAACCCAATCAATGATAACCTAATAGTAAGAAAACATTCCTTTAAAGAAAGGAAGAGTTCCTCACAGTGGGACATTGAAGTCAGACAACAGAATTCCCCACTCAAATGCAACTCTGGGACTCAAATGCTGCTAGGGACTTAGAGCAGAAAGAAGTGCTGGATCCAGTCGATCTTTGTTATATAAGCATGCTTCTGGTTTTGGCTTTAGGAAATTCAACTTCATTTTTCTTAGTCATTTCACAGCTGATTTTTCCAATCCATAAGAACCCAGCCTTCCTTTGGGAACACAACAGACAGCTGCCTTTTTATATGGGAAGAAGTATAAAGTAATCAATATGACTCACAAACAGCCCTCTACAGACTGGCTTTTGCAAACACAGGACCACTTATAGGGCCTTAAGTGGCTTCTTTCATGAAATGTGTCAGCACATACCATGCAGATGTAGCAAATCCTGATTTACTGTGGATCACTCAGCGCATGTAATACTTCCATGGATCTACTGGAATATGCCTAGCTTGTGACTGAAGAAATCATAGAATCACAGAATGTTGTGAGTTGGAAGGGACCCACAGGGACCATTGAGTCCATCTCCTGTCCCTGCACAGGACAAGCCCAACATTCAGACCATGTGGCTGGGGGCACATGTTGGCCAAATGCTGCTGGAATCTTGTCAGGCTTGGTGCCATGAGCACCTCCCTGGGGAGCCTGTGCCAGTGCTCCACCACCCTCTGCCTCAAGAACCTTTTCCTCATGGCCAACCTCACCCTCCCCTGCCACATCTTCCTGCCATTTCCTCTGCTTCTGGCTTTGATGGCCAGAGAGAAGAGATCAGCGCCTGATATTTGCTTAACATTGTTCTTCGGCTCTCTTAAATTTCTCAGGTGATTCAGGAGTTCTTGCTCCTTGCTTGTGTGAAGAGCACCTGAGTAGAAGCTGGGAAGGGGCTATTTTCACCAAACATTCCTCCAGCCTGAGGCCTCCAAGAGCGCAGGTCCTGTATGTGTTTGTGTGTCTAATGCTCACCAATGATAATGAGTTTAAATCTGTCCTGCCATTCATTAGCTGTTTGGTCAATAGCAGGTTTCCAGTTACTGTTCAGTTAATTGTGATTCGATCACCTTCCCTATAGATTCCAGGATGTAATGATAAAATATTCGTGCTCTGTCCACTCTCCTCTACTCTCTGCTGTACTTGCTAAGCATCAGTCTTATTACCAAACTGAAATTATCCAAGCATAAAATTAAGATGACACACTTCAAATCATGCATAGCAGTTTCCTATTCACTTTCAAAATAATTGTCGTTTATACAGTTACAACAAATTCCAATCAAAGAAACAGATTTCAGTCAATCTCAAGACAGTATGTTTACTGATGAAGTTATAAATCACAGTGATTACCTGGCAGGATCTTTTTTTTTCCCCCTCCTCCTTACCTCTGCCCTTGCTCAGGTTAGGAAGTTGGGAATTCCATTGCTGCAGGCAGCCTGGTCTCCAGATTTCAGAAGGAAACCTGCAAGAAAAGGGCTCCATAAAGAAATTGTACAGGATAAAGAAGATGCAGGAGTATAACAAATGCAGATTTCTAGAAACAAGTTTTTTGTTACTTTGTTTTGGTTTGTTTTTTTCCCCAGAGTTTATTTTAGGACAAACAGCGAGAGCCTCTGAGCAAACAGAAACCTTTTTCACTGAAGCTAAAGATGCCATTTCACACTACATACAAATGATGAAAGAAGTTTTGAGCCATTCAAATAATTATTTGCTCCATTATTTCAAGCATTCATTTATAATACTGCTTATTTAGCCAGTCAGTCATCATACTCTGCAAATAAAAAGTTTCTCTTTAGCTCAAATGAAAATGGATGGGTAAGAATTACTTGAGAAATTTAAGAGACCCAAAACCTGTAGGGTGACCACTAAAAAAGCAGTTTGCAGAGTAGGACTGGTGATATGAGAACTCAGTCAGAGGCACAAGGAACCGTGATGGAAGAGGCAGCTCTCAGTTGTGATACCTGTACGGATATTAACGAGAAGGTCTGTAAGTACTTATAGGAAACTATAGTTATGAATATTAACCAGCTACTAAATCATGACAGAAACTCTGACTAGAGTACTTCATGAAGTCATAAAAACATCTGAAATGGAAATATAGCATATTATATGTAGATTTCATTTTATTATATTAGATTTTCATTATTTCAGGGTATACAGCTTCATAACATTTTATATAAAAAATATATATTTTCCAGTTAATGACAAGTGCTAACATAGGGAAACTTACACAAGTACAATTATTATTGCTAGATTGATAATTTTCAACAATAAATTGATTGCCCACAGCAGACAGGCCCATGGGAGAAAAATGAAAGGCAAAATGCAAAGTTAGAATATAGAATTTAACTGGACAGGAATATATAGCTCTAGTTTGCCTGGACAAAATTATAAAGTGCACATCTGAACAGCTCCACTGAAAACTCTACTCTTCCATCACTGTTGTGATGCCAAGAGATGTTGCCGTCTTGAAAAGCAGTCTCATGAGGTGTGATGACAAAGACCTGCTCCACTATTTTTTTAAGGACACAGTATATTAATTGAGAGATGAGTAAAGCAGTTTTGATGTAGAAAAATGAAAATTGGTTATTCTTCCAACACCAGGCCATGCAAGTAATGACTGAGAGTGATTTTCATCTGTAAGCTCTTTAAATTAGTTTACACAATATAAATTGTTCTTTTTCCAATGATGGGATATTGCCATTTCAGAAATCCTCACAGCTGGAAATTGCAGTAGACTTCAATAATTAAGTGTACACAGACCCCACCTTTATCTGCATAGACATGCTTTTTTGGGGTCAGGTCCTGTACACATCAGAAAGGTGGAAAGATCTTGCAGTTGTGTATTCTGTACTTCTATTGATATAGAGAAAGTCATGTTTTGAAGCTGGTGTTTATTAAAGTTTCCAGAATTAGAAAATACAGATGTTTTCTTTATGTGCATAATTTAAACCCTCCATAGTGTAAATGTAGTAACAGTGAAGCGAAAGCTTCCAGCACATAATTTTTATATATGAATTGTGTCTGGATACCATTCTGAATATTTAACTATTGTTTTCAAAAAATCATCTATGATGATAGCTTAGCAAAGTGTCTACAAGTAAAGCTGTTACACTATAGCGCAGCGTATCTCATCCTTTGCGTGCTGAAATGATGAAAACTTAATTATCTCTCTAGGTTTACTGTAGGAGTTACATATAAAAGGTAAGAAGCAGCCTTTCTAATTTGTTTTCATAACTCAGCATGTTGACAGAGAATTCTTGATCTCAAAGGATATGGTTAATTTTGAGTTGAGGGAATGAGCTGGGCTGCGGGTGTACAAGGAGGGAAAGCTACATCACCGGGAGCCAGAGAAATGACAGGAAGATATGGCAGGGGAGGGTGAGGTTGGCCATGAGGAAAAGGTTCTTGAGGCACCCAGAGGGTGGTGGAGCACTGGAACAGGCTCCCCAGGGAGGTGCTCATGGCACCAAGCCTGACAAGATGCCAGAAGCATTTGGCCAACATGTGCCCTCAGGGACATGGTGTGAATGTTGGGCTTGTCCTGTGCAGGGACAGGAGTTGGACTCCATGATCCTTGTGGGTCCCTTCCAACTCACAACTTTCTATGGTTCTATGAGTCTATGAGCTCAGGCACTGTACTGAAGCCATCACAGTGCAGAGATCCCCACTTCTCAGCAGGGTAATTTAATCTGCAAGGGCTCTCTGCTGTTGTCACTGTCAAGTAGACATGCCCTAACTATTTCTCTTGAATTTATCCTCTTTTATATTAATAGAATTCACTGCTTGAGGTATTTTAATTGTGTTCTATTGCCAAAGACTTTCCAATACCTTGATGGTGTTTTATGTAGAAACAGAAGTTTCTAGCTGTTTGAAGACTGAGATGACTCCGTGAGTAATTGCCTAGCTTAGGAAGATGGTATCCGAGCATATGCCTGACAATTTCACATTTGGATTTGATAACCTCATGATTTATACGTATAACCTAAAAACACAACAGAAATGCCCCAGTGGCTCTGATGCATTTATATTTAAAGATAATTAGCATACAGGCTTCTCAACATTCACAGCTATCTAGCCAGCTTTTAATACAAATTAATTAGATGCTGATAGAGAATAAAACAGTTTGTTGTGGCTGGTCTCTCCTGAATTGTCCTCAGTAGGACTATTTTACTAAGTGAGGTTCCCATACTTGTCAATGCATGGTCAGTCTGTGGCACTGGTGCTATTTGGTGATGTGACAATTTCAAATCATAACTTTTACATTTTTTTTTAATGCAGACAGCCCCCCAATCACATTCACAGGATTGTCCCACAAACAGTTGTGCCAGCACAGCTTGGAAGGCAGGGACAAGGTCTGTGCCACAGAAGTGGAAATAAACTAGGGTAGCCAGCTGCCTAACATTACCTAATGCTGCCTAACATTTTGTACTGAAAAATTATAGCTACATTAGCACATAATTAGCAGAATTCTTAAGGAAAGAATAAGGAAGATTTGTGGGAGAATCTATTTTGCTGATTTTTTTTCAGTTTTTGCAGAAGGCTTGGTCTGCAACATTGCCATCTTAAAGTCTGAAAGAGAAGATAAACTATGAATAAAGTTATGTGGAAAATATTACTTATAGATGAATGAAGACACTTTAATTTTTCCCTTCCAGCCTTACTAGCACCGTTAAGTAAAATGCACTTTCCCCTCACATGTGATGTGGTCACAACTGTGCAGCTGAGCAGCATTCCCATTTACATCAAGACTTCATCCAGCCTTGATACAATTACTATTAATTCATGCAATACAGATATTGCTCTCATTGAAAGCCATCTCATACACTCATTATATTTATATTATATGTACAAAGTCAACCACAAAAGCCAAAGGAATGCTGGATGGCAGGCTTGAAATTTTATTATTTACAGAGGTTCTGCCACAATGTAATGTCAGTTTTCACCTCTCTCGACAGTTATTGAAGGATATTTACTTGAGGATATATATACAGGTAAGATCCTCAGATTGTGGAAAACTGCAAGCCTGGCTCAAGTCAGAACTTTATCAGTTTACACCACCTCAAGATTTGATCCAGGCTCTGTGTCGCTCAAAAGCTCGCTTGTTTCTCAGTTGAAGTCAATGTTCACTGTTTGCAACGTTACCATGTGCTGCTTTAAAGATAATCTGGTTGCCAGAAACAGTGAAGTATGTCTGCTTGAAAGAAAGAAGCAGCAGGAGCAGAGGAACCCTTAACCCACAAAAGATCATATTTTTCAGGGAAATGTACTTAGTAATTAAAAACAAATGGAAAGATATGATGAAAACAACATATTAACAGAACTGGCTGTTTAGAAAGAATAAGTTTTCCTGGTTTTTTTTTGTTTTGTTTTTTTTTTCCACTATTTACTAGCAATTTTAAACCAAAATTATTTAATTTTAAAATTATTTAGATGATTACATGAGTTAATGCACGTGAAAACAGATAACGTAGCTGAGATTAAAAAGGTATAGTTTGCTTAGTGAAGAATAAGTGTCAAAAGAATGGAACAAGCCACAATATAAAAATTAATGTGATATTGTCAATTAATAAATGTAGAGTCTATTAGTCCATATTCATCTAAACGCTACTTCATTTTTCTATTTCTTCCAACATTCAAATCTCCTATTACACTACTGTGCATTTCTCTTTCTTTTGGCACAAAAAAAAAAACAACCCAGCATTAAAATACACACACAAATGAGTCAAAGCTCCCACAGAGATTTACTTCATCAATATATTTTAAATAATTCTCTTTAGTCTTGCATTTTAAATAAAGTTGCTGTTTTGCTCTGCTTAGAGATGGCGATGACTTTTCACATAACAAAACTTAGGTCTGCTTAAACTATTCCACCAGTATTAGTCCTTCCTCTGTGGTTTTTCAATATTTCAGTATGTTATAAGCAGATAAAAAATTCTGATTAATTTTAAGCAGCTATGAAAAAGATGGTATATATTTTCCTTCATCTTTTGTAATTTGATAAAATTTGATGGTTTTTTAAAAAGTACTGTGAAACCAGTAAATTATCCTTCATTCAATCACACAGCCATCCTGGTAAAGTGGGATTACTTATAGAAATCCCAAGCAGTAAAAAGCATGTGACAAACATTTTTCACATGATTTCAGTATACTAAATTATTTTTACAATTAAATTTATAAATGAAAGTACTGACACTTTTAAAAATTAGAAATTCTGTAAATCATAGGCTAACTTCTCTGCGGATCGAAAGGAGAAAACTTCACTGACGCTTCTGCAGCTCTACCAAAAGCCATTTACTATTGTCAAAGCCTATCAATTTTTTGTCATTTGGTGGACTACATTCTGCTTAAAACTGGGAGTGCAACCAAAAGCAAAGCAGCAGAGGACTCTCCTGCTTTGTTTTCTATGAAGTGGTCACCAAGTGGCCAACTGGTAACAAAACCTTTGTTATTTCAGAAGAGGGCTGGAGGGGGTGATCCAACATTGACCCATCTCTGCCTGCCTCTTCTGAAACAAAGTCAACTTCTAAATAGTTATGCCAGTCATTTAATAAACAGATTATTTTTTTTTCTAAAAGAAAGCAGGAGAACAAAAGGTAATTAGTAAATTAAAAAAAAAAATGTGAATTAGTAAATAGAAATTTAATTCTCCTTGATCTAAAGTGGTTAGAATCCAATGCAGCTACCAATAAACTTCAGGGTTTATAAAAGCAAGTATACTAACTGACCAGTATTTAATTGTTAATGTCTGTCTATAGCAAGGAAGTGGACTATGTTATAAAAGGCACATGTATCAGACATATATATCCTCATGCCAAATATTTTTACTGCGTTATAGAAGTAGAGAAAGGGGGAAAAAAAAATGTTAATTTGAAAAGAAACAGTTAATGCTGAATGTACACAACAGACTGTACATACTACTAGTTAGTTACCATAAAAATATGTAATTAAGAACACCTTTCATAACACACTGAAATGCTTAAAATCACAGAATTTTCCTAATGAAAAAATATTTTTCCATATGTGACCAGTCCTTTGAATTTCAGTAGTCCACAAACCACTCCTTACCTTGCCAAAGTATCAAAAAAGGGAAAGGGAACTGTATCCTATCTCCTGTTTTGATTTATTACTGGTTTATTTTACATTTCTTGTCAGAGTAAATGGCCTTCAGCAATATACACAGCAGTTAAACAAATGCCAAGTAAAATCAGATAATTTTGTCACAAGTCCTTAGCTTTGAGTTGTGTCCTTGGCTGAAAAGTTTTTTCATGTAACTTGGAAAGCAATAATCTGGGTTTATTAGCCCCACTGGAATCTTGAAAATAATTTCCTCCTGTTAACAAGGACTTTCTTTGTATTTAAATAGATATAATTAATACAATATTCACTGAAAAGTCTGTTTTAGAGAATACACAGGACCCAGTCCAGTGCTATTAGAAAACTATGGACATAATGAAGTGCAAAAACAGATAAATCAGAATTCCAAAGGTGTATATGTTCATTTTAAAAAAAACCCTATGTTCTTTTATATATCTCATAAAACAAGCCTATTTAAAATTAAATTTAAAGCAAGATAACATACATTAAGCTGTAAATTTACTACAGTTTATTATAATCCTCAATATGTAATTTAACATTTAACGTCTTAAGCAGTTCATGTTTGTGCTGAAGTTCTAAAATAGGCCAAACCACAGATCAACGGGAGAAGTCTTTAAGTAGACAAAGTTTATTGAAGCAATATTTCAGTTTTTGGCAGCAGTAGCTCCACTTGCAGGTGTAAAGAATATGCATTCAATGAAATTACTTCAATACCCAGCTCATACAATGTTATAAACTAATTGGGAAATTAGTTCAGCAGAACTTACTTCTCCTTTTTACTCCAAAACCAGCAGTAAGGTCTTATAATTCCAAAAAATGGACAAATATAGTAACCATGATATGCGTGTTTACTAATCATATGGAATGTTTCCTTTGGTTTGGAAGCACAGCAAAAAAGTTGCAATTCAAGAACACTCATATTTTTACTGACTTGATATTTTTTTTTATGTTTTTGTACATTTTCATTGCTTATTATTTTGCATGAAGATCTAACTGGGTGGAAACTAGGTAAAGTTAATACTCTTTCAATGATAAATGCTCTTTTTGATGATTCTGTGATTTACTATTGTCTAATAAAATAAAATGAAAAAAAAGGCCAAATCCACTTACTGTTCTACATAATTTCTTAAAAAAAATATATATTTCATAATATTTCCAATACTTTATTTCCATGAGGAAATATGAGCTTTGTACCCACTTGCAATCAACATCTTTAATGGTTGTCAACTAGAGGGAATCAACTCCTCTTTAGAGGACTGACTATATCAATGCAAGGCAAGTTTAGAACTATTATTTTATTTTAGTCTTCCTGATTGTTTATTAGAATGATAAATAACACTGATGACTTATCCATTTGAGTTAAGGTTAATCTTTGCAGGTGTCATTGCACTGAAAGCATTGTTGATTGAGTCACAACTGAGATATTGCACTCTGAAGTTGTCATATTTATAGAATCATAGAATCACAGACTGGTTTGGGTTGGAAGGGACCTTAAAGCTCATCCAGTTCCAACTCTTCTGCCAGCAGCAGGGACATCTTCCACTAGACCAGGTTTTTCAAAACCTCATCCA
>NW_010311274.1:0-22094 GCF_000700745.2 Antrostomus carolinensis | reverse complement strand
TCCTCCAGGCTGACCCGCCCCAACTCTCAGCCTGTCCTCACAGCAGAGCTGCTGCAGCCCTCAGATCATCCTTGTGGCCTCCTCTGGACTTGTTCTAACTGGTCCATGTCTTTCTTGTAACTTTTCTATCCCAGATCTCAAAGCTCAAGGAACTGAAAAGGCCATAAGAAAGATGGTTAGAAGGGCATTTTGGCTTTGGAGCTACACAGATGACACAAGCAACATCTGGGGATGCCAAAGGTGCTCAGCCTTTGATGTCATCTTAATTCTCATGAGAAGCAAAACCATTTGCTTGCTTTTTCAGGCAGGATCCAAGCAATGATATGCCCCAGGGACAAAACTGCTGTCAGTTATCCACATATATCCACAAGGTCACCAGTTTTAATATACCGGGGTATCAGAGGAAAACATTTAAGCCAGGAACTCTGTAATAATAAAGTAGTAGTAGTAATAATAATACTGGAAAGTTCAGAGCTGCACACTTTAAACCAAGGTTGTTGCTAGTCCTCTCCAAGTTAAAGTCTGCATTGGTGACATTTCCATGCCACAAACAATTTTAAAAATAAGTACAATTCCATAATAATGTGTCTCTTCTGTGCCCCCTCCCCAGCTCACCAGATCTGCTCCCTTCCCTACGGGTGATCTGGTTCCCATGGCAATGAAACCACCTTCATCTGCTGTTTTGTAGCCTCCCCTCTTCATACCACCCCCACCCTGGCATGGCCCAAACATGCTGAATGTGGAAACTCTGGCAAGTTTACTCATATTGTTAAAATTAACAGTCTGGGGGCTAGAAGGATGTAAACTCAAACCTCCTCTCTCAGATGTTTATCACTGATAGCCCTCCTGGAGCTTGAACAAACAAACAAATGCAAGAAATGCCAACCATGTGTCATGAAGTTACTTCTTCATGTAACCATGGCAAAGTGTGGGCAGTGAAGTAAAACTGTGATAATTTTGAATGGTTTAAAATATTCTTATTGTCATTAGAGTGGTCAATGGATGGTCAAATAGGGTTTAGACCAACTACGTGACTCAGAAATAGAGACCAAACGGAGGTTGGTATTTCTGCTTTCATCAGACCTTGTCAGAAAATGTCAGTTTAATGAGGAAATTCAAAATTACGTTTAGTTTTTAGACAGGACTCCTCTCCCTTTATCCCCCAGGGTCTAAAACTAGGCAACCAGTAGCACAAAATCAAAGTACAAGTCCCTTTGCCCCCTCGTTAAATGCAGTGCAGCAGACAGTCATCACCAGCAGCCTGTTGGCTTCCTGGGCATCTCTACCTAACGAAGCCAATGACTGATACATTTGGGAAAACGTTCCTAGGAAGATTTTGCTGGTTAGCAGCTATTATTATTACAAAGTGCAACAGCAAACTAATGGTGTAAAATAAGTGTAAGTTCCCATGGCTTCTTGGTAATCCTATTAGCTCATCTGAGCCATGATTTTTCTGTAGTACTACTACCATTTTTATAACTTCTTCACACTAGTAGGCAACTCTCACGTGAGGACTGCCATCATTTTTTCCCCCCTCTTTCTGTTGCAACCTGACCACAGTTATCATAAACTGTTATACTCTCTTTTTTAAAAAGAAAAAAAAAATAATCCATTTTATCTAACATTGCTCATATGTTACAGCTGAAAAAAATCATCACCAAAGCAGATAGCTATGCACCTTTGCAGCAGACAGAACTTAAACTGGTGCACATAAGGGTAGGTTAGTCAGGTTGTTTGTTGGGTTTTTTTTGACAGGAAGATGACTAAAGCAGAGACACAGGTGCCTGATGCCACTTGAGAAAATTGTGGTCTTTCTCTCGTCTATATTGAGTCACTCTGAATTGCAGAATGCATGGACATTTGGTTGTGTGGGCCCCTTCAATGGTGTTCTGAGATGCAAAAATGGCTGAATGGCATCCATATGGTTGACAGCTTGATATGCCAAGTAACAAGGTGAATATTTTAGCAGCAGCAGAGGGCAAGAAACTTATTTTGAGTATAATCCTTTCAATTTATTCATTTAGCAGGAATAGGTAGCTATCAGCATGCTGTCTGTTCATCTAGGAGAGAATAACTATCAATACAGTCCATTATTTTTAATATAGGCAATAACTGAATAGTTTGAGACGGTTGTTATCATGATAAGACATACAGATGGAAGCTGGAAATAGAGATGCAACTTACAGTGTGTTAAGATGATAGCGGAAAAATCATTAGAATCATAGAATCGTAATGGTTGGAAGACACCTTTAAGATCATTGAGTCCAACCATAAACCCAAAACTACCAATTCCACCTCTAAACCATGTCCCTTCTTCTTTTAGACCTCATTCTGTCTCTCCTCATACAGCTTATTAAAGACAAAACCTGTTACTTCTGAACCTTCCAAAACAAAATCCAAACCCAGTAAAAAGCATAAGCGTATGTCTAGACCAATAAAAAGACCCTTCATAACTTTTCACATCACACTTCCATATTCCATACAGAAGGAACTGTATGTGGCACTTGGTAACGGCAATCAATGTTAAAACATATACAAACATAAGGCAAGTCATGATTACTTATGCTTTGTTATCAGTGAAGGGCATCTTGTTAGGCTATCCTCCTGCTCCTCTACTGCTAATGTTTGGCTGAAAGATTTATTAAAACAAAAGCAAACCTGAAACATCTCTTAAAATCTGTGAGACTACTGGGAGTGCTCCATTTCCACAAGCGCTCTGAGAGTCTTCTAGAAAAGTCAGTTAAAAGCTGAAACCACCAAGTGCTAGTCTGAATTAATTTGTTAGCCTGTTTAATACTGAGCAGATTAGGTTCAATACTGCTCAAAAGGGAAATGTGAAATGTTTCTCTTCTATTCTGCCTATAGCATGCTTAGAGGGAATTTCAGACAAGGGAGGTGGCTGAGTCACCATCCCTGGAGGTGTTTAAAAGATGGGTAGATGGGGTGCTCGGAAATACGGTTTAGTAGTGGACAGGTACGGTTGGACTTGATGATCTCAGAGGTCTCTTCCAATCAGGCATTTCTATGGAGAGAAGTTTCTTTATAGCTTTCCCTTCCTCATCCCTCCTTCCTCCTGTCCTTCCATCTTGAAAGACAACAGGCCACCAGTTCAGAGCAATTTATTCTTTTGCTACAGGAGCCTCACTGACCAGGTCCCATGTGACAATGTGAAGGTAATAGAAAAAAGAACAATAAAAATGAATCTTCTCATTATAGTCCACAAGAGGGAAGTTTGCACTTGGAGATGCTTCCCCAGCCTTCACTTAATCTTTGCTCTTGCTATGGTGCATAAAGCTCTTAAAAAGAAGTAGATCTGTCTGTAAATCAGAACCAAAAGAGGAAAAGAGGCCTGAATCTGAATATTTGTAGCTCAATCTAACAACAGGCTGCTAATCATAGAATCACAGACTGGTTTGGGTCGGAAGGGACCTTAAAGTTCATCCAGTTCCAACCCCCCTGTCATCAGCAGGGACACCTTCCACTAGACCAGGTTGCTCAAAACCTCATCCAACCTGGCCTTGATATCCCTCAGATATCCAAGTACAAACAAACATTTGGATTGCAGAGGTTGTGTCAGGCTGACAATGTTATGTTCAAAAAACATATATAAGTTCATTTTGCTGTCCCAGGTCAATGAGGAAAACTGACTACAGACTGAAAATGCACATCAGCGTTAGCTGGCGTGATGTTTCAAATAAATCTAACAAGATGGGAATTACTTCTTAGTCCTTAACTGTTTGAATCAGAAGCCAGTATAAGAACCTTGGGTTTTCTTGCTGCCTGAAAAGAAAGTTTCTATCACTGAGGAATGCAAAGGAAATAATCTTTAAAGGGTAATAGATTTCTTTAGTTTCTCAAATCAAGGTACTATCACCAAGTGACCAATTTCCCTCAAGAAAGAGCAGGAACAAGATCTAAATTGTGAATGGTTGTAGTTAGCAATACTGAGCATGTGAAAAGTCTAAATTTGGAACACTATCAATTGCTTGACAGATAAAGGAAAAACACACATCCATGAAGTCTGAAAGCATGGAATTGCATAGAAAACAGGAAATAAATTCATTCTTTGGTCAACAAGGTGTTTCTGAACAAGTTGGAGCACTTGCTGGAACAGTTCTTTTCTTGCTCACTATAATCAGAACACATTTTTATTTTCAGCAGATGTTGTTTAGTCGTTCCAAATCTCACCATTTTGAAATTCAAGGATAATAAAGCAACCGGCCTTCCAAAACTCTTAGATAAGTTCAATGTCATGAAATTTGTGATTATTTAGCTCTGCTTTTTTTTTTTTTTTTTTTTTTTTCCCCACTTTTGAATCAACAGCTTATAATCAGTTAAATATTTTAAGGAATTTCTCTGCAAAGGCAGACTGCAGACTTTCTTATGGTATTTAATTTTAACGAAAGCCAGTGTTCTCAGTGCAATTTATTGATTCCAGTAGTTGAGCCTTTTTGGGAAAACATCCAAATCACAAAACTTATACAAGTTGTCATCAAAGCTGAAAAGAATGTTTATAGGGTTTTTGGTTTGTTGGGGGTTTTTTTTAATATTTGGTTTTATAAATGTTTCCACAAAGAAAGAGCAAGTAGAAGGTAACACCATCAAAGTTTTAATAGCATCGCAATCACATCACGAGTGTCACACTGAACTGATTGCAAACACTATCCCAAGAGCCTGACAGCACTGGATATTGTGTTTATATCATTTATTAGAAAAAACTGAGCCATGAAATTGCTTCAAAAACCTGCATTTGCATATGAAATTAAGGCTTCTTTCAAAGTAACTTGAATATCCTTGTAAATATCCCTCTTAGAATCATAGAATGGTTTGGATTGGAAGGGACCTTAAAGCTCATCCAGTTCCAACCCCCCTTCCATCAGCAGGGACACCTTCCACTAGATCAGGTTGCTCAAAGCCTCATCCAGCCTGGCCTTAAACACTTCCAGGGAGGGGGCATCTACAACTTCCTTGGGCAACCTTACAACTTCCTTGGGCAACCTCTTATATGAGTTCTCTTAGCTGTTACACTTCCTTCATAAAGTTACACCTCATAAAGCTAATTGATTAATTACCTTGAATCCAACTATTTGGAACAGAGAAAAGGAAAATGCTATTGCCATTTTAAAAGATTGAAAAATCTCCTCACAAGCCCTATATATTGCTAAATATCCATTCACTGTTGTAGGCACCCTTGGCAAAATAAGCTTACCTGGCAGGGACCCTCAGCTCCAAAGCTCTCTAATCTGGAGATAACATTAAGAGCACTTATTGGTGAAATCCAGGAATTTTATTTTTTTTTTTCTTTTAGAAACAGTATTTTTTTCCTATCACAAGATCTGTCAGGAAAAGATATTCTAATTTAAAAATTATTCACACACTTCTCTTTCACAACCTAAGATAAACATAGTACTTTTTTTTTTTTTTTTTTTTTTTTTCTAAAAGACCATCAAAATTACATAAATGCAGAGCAGTTAGGCTGGGCAAGATGCTCTTTGCATTTAGCATATCGTAGAGCTTTCCTAAGCTTCAGCAATACTAGCAACCTCTGTCAAGAGATGGCCAAACCCATTTTTCAGGGGTTAAAGGTCATGTTTGAGATCATAGAATGTCGTTGGAAGGGACCCACAAGGATCATGGAGTCCAACTCCTGTCCCTGCACAGGACAAGCCCAACATTCACACCATGTCCCTGAGGGCACATGTTGGCCAAATGCTTCTGGCATCTTGTCAGGCTTGGTGCCATGAGCACCTCCCTGAGGAGCCTGTTCCAGTGCTCCACCACCCTCTGCCTCAAGAACCTTTTCCTCATGGCCAACCTCACCCTCCCCTGCCACATCTTCCTGCCATTGCCTCTGCTCCTGGCATTCGTTGGCGGCCAGAGAGAACAGATCAGCGCCTGCCTCTCCTCTTCCCCTTGGGAGGAAGTTCTAGACCCCCATGAGATCTCCTCTCAGTCTCCTCTTCTCCAGGCTGAACAAACCAAGTGATTTCAGCCTCTCCAAAAACGGCTTCACCTCTAAACCCTTCACAGATGTGCAGGTAAATTTATAATAAAGTTTGTGCATGCTCAACAAATCACTCCTGTTATTACCCACTAATAACTTCTTTGCTGAGAACATTAACTCTATCCTAGCAAAACCAGAACACTGAATGTAAATTGAAAAATGTCGCTACACTTCCAACAGCATTTGAACCAACACTTTGTGCTTGTCAGTATTTTATCCACCAGGCTACGCAGAGACCAGCTTTTAGAAATGTAAAGATGACAAATTGGCCACCAGAGGGGGCATCTCCAGCTTCATAAATATCATCCAACCCAACAAAGGCTGACTGAGAGAAATGCACTTCAACATTAACATATTTTAACGCAGAGAGTTGCAGGGTTCAAAGTGTAATCCAGGTTTCACTCTGACATTTTTATACGTAACCTAGAATGAGTTTCATTCAGATTCCATTTCCTTTTTTCTTTTCTGTAAAAGCAGAAATATAGCACATTGCATCACTTGTTCATCTGTTACTAACACACCTCTTAACATTTTTAGAAGCAGCGCTACATCGAATGGTGATTATATATTAAAAAGGTATGAAGTAAACAACTGAGATTGCCGTGGCAACATCTTGGCTCCCCAATAAATCCTGGGCAAAATCCTGACAAATCCAAAAAAAGAGGAGAAGAGATATGCAAAGATAGCAAAGAGCATCCTCTTTGCCAAGGGAGAGATCCTGGGACAGCTGTGCATAAGAAGCAACTGGAACGATGACTACACGTGCCCATCCCACCGGTGAAGCGAGGCAGTTTAATCTCCGCTGAAGGCACTATTGGCTGATGTTTATGACATTACAGCATAAATGTTAAATGCTGCAATTACGTTTTTATGCTGTTTATAATCCTTGTGGATAGCTTTAGTTTTCTGTTCTAGTTCTCATATCTGGAGCTTTATTTTTTTCAAAGCTACATCAGTTGCATTTTTCCAAATGTTTCAGCCATTCGAGCTCTTCTCCAGAAAAGCCCTAAAGTAAATAATAATCAGGAGTTCACTGGTGTTCACTCTACCTTCCAAGAAAACTCCATATGTACTAGACAGTAATTCCACAGAGGAATTTCTGGGTTTTCTCCTATAACTGAACAAAAGCATGACCTTCTGTTTTCCAGATATTTTTGTTTGTTTGTTTTGTTACTATATAAGTTATTATACAAATTCCTTTGATAGTACTAGCAGTTATATATGCTGCCTGGGGACAGCATGATAGATGTCCTAAAGAACAGAAACCATAGAGGTTAAAAAAAAAAAAAATCTATAGGAAAAGGGAATGTACCTGCACATAAGGTGAAAAGAACACAACAGTATGGTCCAATATGGAAAAAGCTTATTAATACAAGGTTTCTCCAGTCAACAAATAAATTAGAAGGAACAGACCAGTATAAATTAAGTTTCTGTCAAGACCGCCAGGAAGATAGTAAAAAATAATCCCTTACCCGTAATAAAAAGGTGAGCAATAGAGATATAGAGTGTGAAAGCTCTCAGATCAAAGATTTATCCTCGGGAACAGCAATAAAACTAGCTCCTGCAATTTAATTATGAAAGGAAAACGTCTTGGACAACAAATTTACAGTGAAGTTCCAGCACACAAATTAAGATACAGTACTTTGTATCTTATAGAATTATCCCTACTCACCATAAATCAACAGGATATGAACCTCATGCAAAGCCCAGCAAAACCAAACAGCTACTGCTGCCTTCCTGAGGCTGCACAGCAAGTCCTGAACTCAGGAACTTCCCTTTAGCTTTAGAGGGAAAGGAACTGCCACAGTTTTCTCTTACTGTATTCTCAAATAATAAAGGAGTGCAGAGGAGAGAACTGCTGACTCCTTCCCTTTCCAAAAAGTCAGGTTAAAGAAAATAATTATGACATAAAAAACAAGGACACCTCAAAAATCTATAATCTATGTTGGAAGCTGCATAGTGTGGGGATTGTTTTAGAATTTAGAAATAGTATTTCTTTTCCTTAAGCCTTCACTCTAACTCTTAGGTTTTTATTCAATGAACAGCATCATTAAGATTTCAGAATTCTGCATAAAATTTGGATACACATTCACTCCTTTTGGACTTCTTCATAGGTGTTCTCAGCAACTGTAAAATATAAAGATGCATGTGCTGAAGGAAATCTCAAGTTTTCCAGAAAACTTTTTAAGAATGCAAAGGCCTGACCCTGCTCTCTGTTGACTTTAAGGAAAAATTCCACTAACTACCATAGTGTCTGAAATCAGACCTAAAATTAAGAATAATTTGCTCATATATTACTGCTGATTTACAGCATCTTAAAACCAATCAAAAAGAAAAAGAAAATAATCTACACTTATAAATTAAACGCTACCTAAGCAAAGCATTGATGGAAAAGGGTTAACAAATCCTGGCTTTAATAAAGCAGATATTTCTTAACAGGTTCAGATTTTGCAACCTTTTCTTTCACATAACCCAGCCCAACTAGAGCTCAAGCACTTAATGAAATCTGACTGGATTTGAGCACATGCTTAAGTCCTGCTGACACAGGACTTGGGGATGTCTAAACAGGATTTATGGTGGAACAATACATTTATTTAGCATCTGCTGAAGAAGGATTTCTGTCTGTCATAGAACACACTCCATTACAGAATCACAGATACTGGAAAAGACCTTTAAGATCATTGAGGCCAATCAAAAACCCAACACTACCAATTCCACCTCTAAACCATGTCCCTGAGCACCTCATCTGCCTGTCTGTTAAATTCCACCAGGGAAGGTGACTCCACCACCTCTCTGGGCAGCCTGTTCCAATGCTTGACGGCCCTTTTGGTGAAGAAGTTTTTCCTCAGATCCAGACTAAACTTTCAAAGCTAGGTTGGATGAGGCTTTGAGCAACGTGGTCTAGTGGAAGGTGTCCCTGTTGATGGCAGGGGGGTTGGAACTGGATGATCTTTAAGGTCTCTTCTAACCCAGATCATTCTGTGATTCTATGACTTAAGCACCAAGTGAGATGGGGCAAGGCAAGCAGAGTGGCTGTGCAGGATTTAACTCCATCACAACAGACTCATTTTTAGTCACCCTTTAGATTCTATAATTATCCCTGATGCTATCATTCTAATTACGCAGATAGATGTCCTCTGTTGACAAGCACCTATAATCATGCAGCTTAATTAAAACATAACTGAAAATACTTGTGGTGATAAAAATACCTCCAGGAAAAAGAAAAGGTCTCCAGTATAAAGGAATTTAACTTTACATTTGCTACTAGACCCTACATCTGCCTTCTTGCACCTTCACAGCAGAGTTTGTCTTGATGCTCTGCAAGCTAAGCACATATTCGTACTCAGTCACCACTGGGAATTTGGAACATTACTATTATCTTATTAGAAAATAAAACCCAGTTCCAAACCTTACTGATATTTTATTTACTCACATACATTTGTGCAAAATCAGTCAACAACTGGCAAAACCAAGCAGTTCAGAGCCGCAGTATTTTAGAGATGCTTTGCACGTACCGACTATCCAGGGAGGACAACTGTGGAGATGCTGGCCTAGGGCTGGCCAAAATATTCAGGCTTTGCACCATGGTTGGCCTTTCAGAAAACAACCTAAGAACATTTAACACCTTTCAGGATGAAATAATAAAAACTAAAACTCAAACCCAACTTTTGTATCTTCTGAAAGTGGTATTATCTTGCATGGTAGCTGGGACTACAGTGAGGGTGGTGAGACACTGGAACTGGTTGCCCAGAGAAGCTGTGGATGCCCCCTCCCTGGAAGTGTTGAAGGCCAGGTTGGATGAGGCTTTGAGCAACCTGGTCTAGTGGAAGGTGTCCCTGCTGATGGCAGGGGGGTTGGAACTGGATGAGCTTTAAGGTCCCTTCCAACCCAAACCATTCTGTGATTTTATTTTTCTTTTCTGTGCATCCAGGCAGGTCCTACTCCTGACACTTTCTCAGTAACGTCTGATTCTCAAATTCTCATTAGCAAGTCAGATAATAGAGGAGAACGTAGCTGCTATAAGTCATAATTTTTTTGGTTGATGGTGTTTTCTATGAATCTTGAAGATGGATCTTAAAGTTACAGTCAAAACTTACTATAAATTTGAGAAAAGAGAAAGGTAGAGTTTCCAGAAATTAATACAGGATACCTTTTATGCAATTTAGCTTGTTCCATCTATTTTCCAACTGCCTTTTAGCTCTCCACTATTTCATGCATCTGTTAAACTGAGAGGATCACACATGCAGTGCCTTTTCTATTTAAATTATTCAAATTCAGGATTGAATTATAAACCCCTCGAAAACCAAGTCATTTAATACACCAGCAGCAACATTATAGGTTAAATTTATGAATATGTATCCTTAGAATTTGTTTCATTGCACATTGAGGCATGCACAGATTTTAAGCGCTATTATGAGACTTTAGGAATTTAAATGAAATATTAATTAGAAAGAAATTACCGAATTTAGCAGCAGAGAGATCCAGACAACAATTTGCTTAAGGTTTGTTTCTAAGCCACAAGAGAAAAGGAGACTGATAGTGCCATCTGATGGTCAATTTTAAATGGACATTATTTAATGGAGGTTTGTGGTCTATAAAGTATTCTCTGTTGTGCTTAATGTAACACCAGCAAGATCAACCACCTGAATAGTCTTAATAGTGAAGCACAGCGGGGTCTCAACACCCCAACACAGAGCCCAGGAATTGAAGTTCTGCTCAAGCACCTATGGTTGACCTTAAGAGACTTTTAACAATGGCTTTTTTTAAATTGATACACCACATACAGTACATACTGGAAGACAGTTTTTCAGAGTTGGGCTTTGTTATTGTTTTAGTGTGGAACTTGGCAAATTGAAGCAAATTGAGGGCACTTGAAGCAAATTCCCTCATCATCCCTGATAACTGCACACAGGTTCAGACAGTTGAATGGTGCACAAGAATTAGATTGCTGCTGGTGATGTGCTCCAGGTGCACACATAGCACACTCCAGTGGCTACTGGGGTGAAAAAAGTCTGAATTAATGAACATGCCATACAACCATGAAGTCCACCATCATGTTCCCAGCTTGCATAATGCAACAGACTGCTATCATGCTGCTGAGAGCTCATAAGACATCCCAAAGTGCTTCTTATGCTGCATAAAAAATCAGATGATACCTAGGTGATTGCAGTTGGCCTCTGATGGGCCATGGTAGTACATTTCAAATGCAGAAAGAGGTTCCCAAAATAGCATCTGATGATGTTCCAGCTCTCGTACCAGCTCACAGGAGACTGTGAATTAGAGAGACACTGACTGTGCACCTCTGCCTTCCAGTTGTGCATGCACTGCTGTTTTCCCCACATCCTAAGGACTATGTACTCTTCCAGCACTGAATACCTTGTCCAGGCTTACAGCTTCCTGCTGCTGAGGACATAGGAGTCTCCTGACAAGTATTTCCAGACTGTCAGTGTCCATCAGACAACAGGACATCTAAGATGGAGAGAATAATTTCTTGGGGAGGGGTATTTTTTCCCAAAATAGCTGCCAAAGCCTCAGAAGGATGAAACATTTATCTAGACAGCACTTCTGTTTGCCCAGTGCCAAGACTCAGCATCAGAAGGTGGTTGAGTAGTAGGTACCATGGTGCCATTTGTAAAGATGCAGGGACAGAAGTATGGGCAAGAAGACAAGGAAGAACAGAAATAAAACTTATTTTGTATGGTTAGACAACCCACATTCACATATATACTTAGAGGCAAACACCATTTCTCTATATGAATCCTCACACAGGAATTAAAAGATTAAATAGCTAATGAATATGCTGGCAGTAAGTAGGGGCAGTAATAGGCTTAAGACAGGATGCTAGGCAACAGCATGGTATGAACACAGAGTGAAGGTCTTCTTAAAGATTTAAAGTCAAGGAGTTTTGAAATACATTTACATATTTAGATTTACCTTTGGTCTCTGCTCTCTTTTTTCCATTCACAGCTAAATTTTGAAGCTAAGCCATTGACCAAGGGGGTTGGGGAATTGAACAGAAATTAATAGATTATTATTTTCATGTCGACTCATAAAAAAAAAAACAGCTTTATTTTTAAGAACCATAATGTTTCAGTGACTATTAGCATGTTTGTCCATATATAATGAAGTTCTTGGGGGAGGGGGAGAGGAAACAACTCTATAAAACTTTCTCTTCGCTGCATGTATTTCAGGTTGAGAATTAAAACCGCTGTCATATCTCAGGATTATTTGCTCCATATACATATGATCTTTTGCACATGAAACTGTCAATGTACTCTATTGTGATTAAGTATTTATGCCAGACAGTGCAAGAGACTATAGCTGCACGTTACGCTCCGTAATGGCTTTTGGTTACATTGTCAAAGGACATAAATTACTGTAAATTATTTGCATAGTTTCATTGAATTCAGTTCACTCTCAGTAAGGATCTGACTTTTTATGTTTGCCATAAAAGACATGCTCTATTACTAAACCTTTTTTTTTCCTTTTTTAACTTATTTAAATAAGGAGTAGCATAACAAGGGACACACACAAAAAAATAAGAAGAGCTTCAGGCAATTGGTTTTTCCAAAGTGTTTGCAGAGATAATTGGAAAATGTATTGAAAATGCTGCCAATCACCTTAATAGATGCAAAAATCTCTTATACTTCCAGAGAGACAGAGATGCTCCTGAGGGACACAAAGAGATCACTTCATTGTATTTGATAAAAAGTTTCCATTGGAAAAAAATTTCAAGCTACACTATAATTTCATTAAACTCCATTAGATTCCATGTTTGCTCCCAATCATTCTACTGTATATGCTAACTATTACAGAATAAACCTTTTGTATTCCATTACACATGAAAATATTAGAACATTAAACACAAACCTCCTCTGAATGAAAGCACTTTAAGAATTTTGTAGTGTGAAAACTTGCCTGGGGTGGGAACAACCACTGACTTGTTTGGCTGCTGTAGTAAGAGATGCCTGGGTTATTTCACTACTTCTTCACAAATTTTCTCTCAGATCTGTGGTGTAAAATCATTTCAAATCTTTGTACAATATTCATTTCTCCAGTGCCTACAGGACATTTTGTCACCAACTATAGAAACGCTCTATTTTTTTCTTGCCTCTCTGTGTACACTGAAACCTGGGATACAAGAGTCAAATGATGTTACAGATATTATTGCAGCATTTTGTATTGACAATGAATCCTGGAAATTTTAAGGCTTTGGGTTTTTGGGGGGTTTTTTTTGTTGTTTTTTTTTTTTTTTTTCTCCTTTTAAACATCACACATGCAAAAAACCTAAACAAAGAAAAAAAATTCTTACAAACCTATATTAAAAAATTTATCTTTTACAGATTCACTGCTTTTACCACACAGTTTGCCTCCATCTACCACTTGGAGTCCACTGCTGATATATTTGGATTAGTCTTCTCTGGCTAAGTACCAAAGAGAAGGAATAAACATCACAAAGAAAAAGACCTTCCACCATTACTGGTATGTTTTCCAAAATAAATACTATAGAAAACAGGGAAGGAAATGGATAATTTGCTGATTGCCTCCAGCTCAAACAGTAGGATTTGAATCCAGTAAAATGGCAAAATAGAAACCTGCATAGAATTATTGTTAATTTTCAGAAGAGCAAGCAGCTCACTAGGTATGTAACACAATCCTGACTTAAAGATGGTTTTCTGTAAGCCCTGCTGACAGTTAGCCCAAGCCATATTCATCAGTAAAAGCAAGCCATGGCACATACAGCTCTTTATTCAGCTTCTGTAATCCTGTCTCAAGCCAATAAGAAGAGAAATGCATTTATATGCCGGACTGACATGGTGTACAGTAAAATATTGTACTAAGCTGTCATTCTTCATACAAAAAAAAAATAAAAAAAGAAAAGAAAAAAGAAACACAAGATTTACTACTGTCATCCTCAGTGAGCTCGAAGAGCAATGGCAACAGCGGGTGGTTAACTATTTTGACTTAACCGTTATCTAATAAACCCACATAAAACTCATTTTGCATATCTAATTCTTCATTACAACGGCGCTGAGTAAAA
Organism: Antrostomus carolinensis; assembly: GCF_000700745.2. Taxonomy (NCBI): domain Eukaryota; kingdom Metazoa; phylum Chordata; class Aves; order Caprimulgiformes; family Caprimulgidae; genus Antrostomus; species Antrostomus carolinensis. Next base: position 8,049 of record NW_010311274.1, on the reverse strand, counting down.
TTGGAAACCAAAACAGGGCTCTAGTGTATCACAGCTGAAAATATCTCGCTGGCAAAGTTATGAAGGACCACAGAAGTTATCGAGGACCACCCAAAACTCTGGCAAATAACAGGCTTTGTTCTAACAATATATTTGCTTTCTACACAAAACAACTGCAGACGAACACATTTTTGGGTTCAGACAGAAGCTGCTTGCCTACAGATTAACAAAATGGCAAATGCACGTATATAAAAAGAGACCCACAGGATGTGATTCTCACTCTCCAACGGCAGTTTGAATGCCATCAGCTTCGTTTAAATTTTAATTTGATTTTACTCTAACAAATACCATAGATCGTGCTACAGCATGAGTACATGAGTACTGCTGCCAAGACTGCTAATAAAATATTATGTCTCTTCACAATTTCAATAATCACAAATCTGCCCTTTTCTTTCAGCCAAAAACCATTCTTAAAATTCAGAACGATAGGTTGGTTTAGGTTGATGAAATAGTCAAGATAATTGCAGAAACAGCTCATTTCTATCACATGTAGGAAAAAAAAAAAATTACTATTCCCCAACCACAAAATCCTATTTATTATTTCTTAGGACATTTGCACAAATTCTGCAATGCAGCTTTATGATACTATTTTTTTTTTGACCATGCCATTAAATCCTCTTTCACTCAGTGTTTTGAAACACAGGCATGTTAGACACTTTTGTACTCTACATAGAATATTTATGGAAGATTTTAACTGCAAGTTATAAATTAATTAATAAAGGCAGACGGTAACACCAAGAGCCAAAATCCAGTCCCCACTCAACTTCTTCTCAAAGAAGTTAATGACAACCCTTTATACAAGTCACCAGCTCATCAGAGACAATATTTTTACCCCCCCCCAAAAAAATTGCTTAGAATATCTATGTTTGGTTTTATGCATTCAACTTCCTCAATGTGACAATACACTCTCTACAGGAAATCTGAATTTAAAAAGGAATTAATTTTGACATCACACCCAGTCATAAAACTGGACCTCATGCCTTTCTTTATGCCAAGGAGAAATTTTGTTTCAGATTCATATATCTGCATTGAAATTGTTCTATTTTGCAATCTTTCTCTGAAGTTCTCATTCTTCAAATGTCACACAGATCCTTTTATACAAGGATGCATATTATTATATAATATTGGTGGCTTTTATGTCTCTACTTCAAAGTACACATTTTTGTTGTCCACTAAATGCTAAAGTGATACACACTTCTTTCAGATAATTGTTTAAGAAAATTTACATCTAGTTGCAAGCTGTCATATAACGAATGCTGGAGGCAACTTATACATCAACTTCAAGGATATTTTGTATGCTAATGAGAAGGCTTTTTTGGTAATATAATCAGCTGTATATGGAAGATGACATCATGATACAAAACCCTGATCAATTGGTTAAATTTAGAATTATTTAAGTTTAAAGACTAGTATTTGTTCAAATATAAAAAGTTTGGTTTAATTTATTGAGTGAATATAGCAAAAGAGGAGTTGGTTTTGGTTTGTTTTGGGTTTCTTTATTCATCATATTAAAGCTTTTCTGGAGCTGAGCTAATGTCTTAGGTGAGGTAAAACTCTAACCATGTTCTTACATCTTCCTGATCAAAAGATAAAAGCAAAGGAACTAGAAAGTTGAAGAGTTGTGACCTTCCTACGTGTTCCTGGGCTGCAGCCACCAGCAAAACCATCGTATGGAATCTTTGAGCCAAAGAAATGAAGACAGTGGTACATGAACTGAAGCAGTATTGAAAGAAATGGTCTTCCACCTCATAAGAGATCTTGAATCACAAGAATATATATTCATCTGAACATGGACATTTCTGCAAATGACTAATAATTCAAGGACAATCGTGAGATGGAGTTTCTAAAAGCAGAAGAGATTTATTTATTTATCAGCTACTTTTATTTGTTCTAAGCAAATTGAAGTTCTGTTACAACTTTAAACACTAGCACGTTGTCCTGCACAGACCAGATCGTTCAGGCTGTTTCCTGAAAGAGATGTGAATTGACCTTGTTAAAAAGCAAAAAATAGTAGAATTTAATTTGAATGCAAGTGTGTTAATACCAGTTGGTTGGTTGTTTCACTATGAGACCCTGAGGAGGTGTTTTTAAACAACAAAGTTTAAATATTTCTGTTAGGTTTGCAGGCTGTAATTAAGATCACTACCTTTTCCCATTGCTGCACTCTTATTACTGATAGAAGTGGATTCACTAAAGTTTAAATAAAAATTATTCTAGCAATTTATAAGCTGATTCAGTTACTTTTAACATACTTCTATAGAGTACAGATTAGTCTTATTTTACTTTAGTGAGAATATTCCTTCATATACACACTTTTTGCACTGATATGAACAGGAAAATTTTAGTATTTGTCAACGATGCTTTACTGAGATTATTAATAACTTTTATTACCACACTTGGGGCTGGCAGATGTCAACACAGACCTGCTTTTCTTTAGTGGGATGGAAAGCACTAAGAATTACCCAGTAAAATCTTGGAAGCATTGACTGGATAAAAATAGGTGACTGTAAGCAAGTAAGAATAAGCAGACAAGAATACAATAAAAAATGTCACACAAATAGTTTTTGTGACTATAGTTAGCAAATGAGTGTCAAGAATCCTCTGTTTTTCCCTGCAAGAGTTCCCATTATTCCTGTCCCATTGTTAATGCCCTTTTAGGGGTATGGATAACTTTGATACCAAAATCTAACAAAAAAAAACAAGTTTAAAAAAAAAAAAAAGTGAGATTCATTGTTTTTCAATGAACTGTGGAAATTCAAGACTAATTAAATTTAGGATTTTTTTCCATTTGCAGAAAGATTTTTAAAAATATAATATTAACGAAACAAGCCCTTACTGTTTTCCAGAGCTATTAATTTATAGAATAGAGGATTATATATTATATAGGATTCATTAAGTAACCAGAGTGATACCTTTCCCAAAGAACCCCTTCTGCTTAAACAATGTGACATTGAAAGACAGTTACATATCTGCTGGGCCTCGACAAGTTTGTAGTAAAAGACAAACATTAGCTGAGCTACAATAGATAATGGGGACACTTGAGGTGCCAAATCTTTGCAATAGGGTAGATAAAGTAGTAATGCCAGAATAAACCAGTTTTGTGGAGAAACAACTGTTGTAAACAGGCCAAGAGATGAACTAAGCATACGCAGAAGAAGAATTCAACTAAAGGAGTGACAAAAGTTTTGGTGACCACCAGAAGATCCCCGAAGACCACCAAGAGACCCCAGTGCGCATGCAAAAAGGACATTTACATATATTAATGAGTTCTTGGATGCGATGAATATGTTAATAATTTCTTGGAAAAGTAATGAATATGCATGTTTTGATAGTATAAAGCTTTTGTAGAGAGACAAGTTAGTGTGCACGATAGTTGGAACTATCCCTCATGCATCCAGCACTGCAATAAGCAATGCCTGCTGCCTACGACTACATTCGTGTTAAGAAGTTCATTCCCGATTTCAGTGACAAGAGGACAAAATTCTCTTCCAATTTCCACCAATCTAAATTAGGACAGCTGAAATTAAGCTGAATGACAGCATTGTAACAATGGTGTATGTAACAAAAGGGTGTTAATTTTATTGCCTAGAGCTTTCAGAAAACTGGAGAAGATACAAGAAAAAAACTTAAATGTGTGAAAAGCCTTGCATAATCCTTCCTTGTCCCACCAGGCCAAGGGTCAATCTCAGCAGTGCTCTGAGGGGTGAGTTGCACATCTATTACTCCAGCATGCTGGAAAATCCACCCATGTCGAAACACACAATATCTCAGTGATTAAAATAGAGAATCATTTTTTTCCAGATCTCTGTGGGCTTTAAAATGTGTATTTGCCTAAGAAGGTTAACTCTAGGCAAGTAACTCTCTTCAAGCTAGGTGAAGGTACCACAAGGGTTAAGAAAAAGTTTAACACCCCGTGTTATATTGGAGCAATCATTGTAATGCCAGTGCTCTGGGCAATGACAATCTGTTAGCTCTTTTCTAAACCCAGTACAAGCATTTGTAATGCAAATGTTGGCGCACTGAATGTATGGTACTGTTTCTCCACTCATTCATACCAAGGAGGAGAGGAATCATGTGGCTCCTATCCTTCCCCCGCAGCAGATTGCTCCCTTTAGCTCTTGTTTACTTCCCTGTCTTTTCTCTAATCTAGTTCTAAATATCATTAAACTCAGATATTGTTGTTCAGAACTGATTATAGTATTTGCTCACCTTGTCTCTCCTTCCCAGCATAAAGTATACAGCGAACAGGCTTGATTCCCCTTTCCCATGGTTTTTAATGGGGTTTTTTTTGGGGGGGTTGCATTGGTGGCACCCTGAGTTTAGCCCTCTATAAACAACCTACCTATTTAGAAAACAGGAATAAGAATAATGGTCAAGTGTTTTGAGAAATTTATGTCTTGAAATCTGTATACACTTGGTAAAGTACTTAAAAAAAAAATGAGAAATTGAGTCATCAACTGAGAAAGGTTCAAGATTAAATAATAATGGTATGAAGGGAAATTATTCCTGTTTGATGTAGCCATTCAGTTAGCTTCAGAAAAAGATACAGATAAATAATATGCATACAGCCTTTTGTGTGCATCATCACCTTATAGCACTGGTTTACAACCATTTTTTATTCAGAAGCCACCTTAAGAACTTTACTGCAGTAGTGTGAATACCTGAAAAAGCAATAAACTCACTGCAGAGCTCATTTTTCTGACTGACTTTTCACAGACCTGTTAGAAACAGGCCATAACTTTGTGGAGGTCTCTGTAGAACAAATTGGAAACTGTTAATTAAGCATATCCATTTTTTTTCTGACAAAAATCACTCCAGTGACAGCTCACCATGCAGGTGAACAGAAAGATTTTTTTTTCTTCCAGTTTCCCATTGCCCTTGATTAAAAAAAAGAAGCAAATTAATCTGCCAGGAATAAAAGAAGCAAAGCTGGCTACTTATCTTGGAAGAAAATAGCAGAGAGAAATCTATGACAAACTGAGAGCACATTAGCTGCATTCAACAGTTTAAACAAGACCTGAGGGCCAAAAACACAAATAAAAAACTGAATTTTCAATTTATTTTTCCTTCCATTCAGATGCTTATGTGAAAACTAGAAATTCAGCAAATGTTCAAGAAGACAGCTAAGTTCTGCCAAGGTAGGCACCTCTGTCAGAGCTGTCAGCATGAAATGGAATTTTAGGGGTTTTTCGGCACAAGTGTTGAGATACAGTAGAGTTCACAGCTTCTCACCTCTAGAAGTGAACTATTAATAAAACCTGAAGTATTTAACAGTGAAGGCTACAGTCAAACGGATACAATCTTCTAACATGGACATATATTAGCAAAAAGTGTCCATTTTCTCTTCAAATCAGGAAAAAGCAAACATCTACCATCACACCAAAGGACCAAACAGCTGTCTGTGATGATATAGTAAACAAACAACTCTAATATAGACAAGTCTTGTGTGACTTAACTTCACTTGTCCCCATAGACTCATGCCCCTAAATTAAGAAGATTATTTTGAAAACCCAACATTTCCTATAAAGGACTCCAGCGATTAAATAAGCACTATTTCTCAAATTCTCTCATTTACAATCAATGACCCACAGAACCTGCTTGGTTTTGTTCAGACTGACTCCCAGGCATGCAAGTACATAAACATCCATATCCTGGGCATAAAAGAGAGATCCTGGGGAAAAAAAATAATTTTAAAAAAAAGTGAAGTACTATTCTACAACATGGTTCAGAGTACATTTAACTTTGTACTTTAGAGAGTAAAATATCTGAACTGTCAAAAACTATTTTGGAAAAAAAGACATGTTAGGCTTGATGTCATCTGGCAACTTCCCTTATTGTATTCCTAAATGCACAGAACAATTCCATTTTGAATGGAAATAAACAAATAAAATTATTAATGCTTAAACCCAACAATTTTCATATTTCTTCCCCACAGCTAATTATTTAAAAACATTATCATGATACCTTAGGGGGGAAAAAAAAAAAAAGAAAAACAACATACAATTGCATTTAGCATATCAATGAAATCAGAAGGGAAGTCCTATTGAAGGACTAACTCTCCTTAATGCCCTTATTCTCCCTTCATTATGCATCCACGTCCCATGATAACAACATTAATTTGACATGGATGAGTTATGACTTACTGCTTCTTGCACAACTCTCAAGAAGCCCAAGGCAGGGTTTTCTACTTTGGGTATTGGGGCCAGAAAGACCACGTTATAAAACCAGAGCAGTGGAAGGAGCAATTAATCTACAGGTTGTTTTGCTGTAAGCAGTTAACCAGCTGTGCCTAATACATTATTTGATTATACAACACCCTATAGTTTTGACATGGATTGTAACCATGCCATAACCATGTACACAAATATACAAGTGATTTTGTATATTTGCTTCTGTGATTATAGCACTAATTCCTCCTGGCACTCATTAGTGCACCCGGGCAATCGAGCACTATTGGGTTTTCCATACAAAGGGTCAGCATGCTCACAGCACCTCAAAACCATGGATGAATAAAATACAACAATCCTGCAAAGGAAGTGGGAAATGATTGCTCTTCCTATTTGCAATGACAAACAGACCTGTGCAAAGCCACTCACGCACAGAACAGAAGTGAGTAAGAGTGAAACTGAGGCAGGTGTACATCATATGTGTGTATACACACAATGGACATACACGTGTCAGTACCCATACATAGACAAAACAATTCATAAAATCACAGAATCGTTTGGTTGGAGAAGACCTTTGAGATCGAGTCCAACCGTACCTGTCCACTGCTAAACCATATCTCTGAGCACCTCATCTATCCATCTTTTAAACACCTCCAGGGATGGGGACTCAACCACTTCCCTGGGCAGCCTGTTCCAGTGCCTGAGAACCCTTCCAGTGAAGAAATTTTGCCTGACATCCAACCTGAACCTCCCCTGGTGCAACTCGAGGCCTATTCTTCTTGTCCTGTCACTTTTTCCTTGAACAGACCCACCTCCACCTCTCTACACTCTCCCTTCAGGTAGTTAAAGAGAGCGAGGTCTCCCCTCAGCCTCCTTTTCTCCAGGCTCAACAACCCCAGTTCCCTCAGCTGACATTTCCCAGTCCCACACTGACTCTGTATTTGTCTGTCTTCTCACAAAAGAAAGGGGAATTTGGTCTGATAAGAAAGACAGATTATGAGGTCTTGCATAAACTTGAACTCAAAAACAACTGTGAAACAGACTTCACAACTACTGCACGTCCCCATTGACCACTTCCATTTCCTAAAAAAATGGCAGCACATGGGTCCTCTTCATAGAGGAGAGTCATCTTCTCATGTGACCACGAAGAACAACAGGCAGCTCTAACTGTTCTCTAGTTAAAAGTTTCAATTCTCCAGTGAGGACCCAGAAACCATTGAGATGACTCAGATAACCATCACACATCACATGTAACAAAACAGTGAAGTGAGCAGTTCTCAAAAAAATTCACACAGCAATTCATAAACTATTAAATAGAAGACCATGAATAACAAATAGATGAATGTAAATTCAGTTCTCCATGGATGATACATGGACAAAAATGCAAATTTTTCAGGCTAAATTATTCACAACAAATGAGTCAATCAGCCCTATTCCCTCACAGACTACTATTTCCAGAAACTATTTATAACTCAGATGAAATTGGTGTGTTTGTATCATCTATTTCTGTATAGCAGGGAAGCACACAGTAATCCTCTTTCCAATCCCTTTATTAAGGCTTTCAGTGAACATGAATGGCAAGAATGATCACAAGAACCAGCTGTAATTGATACTGAAGTGAGAGCTAAATTGCCAGTTGGTGGATTTGGCTAACATGACAAATTTGAGTAGTTCTGACTTAATAAATGAGATCTTTTGTTACTAAGTAGAATAGTCAGCAGAACTCTGAATGAAACAGCCTGTTTCAGAATTCTGTCACCACCATGTCAAATACCCTGTTGTACAGGGACTATTCCTAAAACCAAAATATCTGGCACGTGTTGGCCAAATGCTTCTGGCATCT
>NW_010311273.1:0-23623 GCF_000700745.2 Antrostomus carolinensis | reverse complement strand
AGGGATGGAGGTGAGGCTGACCGGTCTGTAAGGCTGACCAGCTCTGGACAAGCAAGGTTGAGTCATCAACCCTGGGGGTATTAAAAAGACGTGTAGACGTAGCTCTTAGGGACATGGTCTAGTGGAGGACTTGGCAGCATTAGGACTCTATGATCTTAACCGTCTTTTCCAACCTAAATGACTCTGTGATTCTAAGGTCATGCTCCAGCTGAGATGCATCAGCCCAAGTTATACATTGCCCAGCATCATTTGGAGACAGAAAGACAGCACTGCAAGGACAGTCATGTGGTCACTTAACGATGGTCACTCACCTCTCCTGGCCAGAGGAAAGAAAGCTGAGAATTATTTTAATGGATAAAAGATAAAACAGTAAAAAGGCAGTAAAAGCAAGGTGTACCATGGGAGATGTGTGGAGTGTTGTCAGATTTATGGGACCTTTAAAAACCTTACTGTTCATAATCACAACTTTTGGTTTTTTTTCCAGTTTCACCTTACAGTCACTCCAGGATATCAGACAATATGTTTATAAGCACTAAACAGCAGTAGATGGGTTTACAGTTCCACGAAGTTGTGCGTTCAGCTATAGGTGACTAGCTCACCAGGAAGGCTGGTACGCATCTATCGCTGAGAAGGAGCCAAGTCTAGCTTGACTTGTTGGCATGGCAGAAAAACTGGCAGCCTGCTGACTGTCAGAGGGCAGACTTGGAATAAATTCAGGAATCCTGCAAACTGATTTCCATAATAACATGCATATATATTAAAACAAAAGACTAACCAAGCAGTTTTGCCAGAAATGCTCATGTTTTATTTGCAAGTGTCAGGATGGGTGTTGCAATGTGAGTAGTTTTATTCATGACTTTTGAGAGTTTGCCAGATCTGCCAAGACAACAGCTCTTGTCCTCCTTCTCTGCAAGTCTACTCCATGCTATGGTACAAACCCCTACTGAGACAGGGGATGGAGGAAAAGCTTCAGAGAAACCTCCCCAAGCAAGGACTGCTCTGAAGTTCAGGGCTGAGAGCTGGGGTCTGACACACATCCCCACGCTCCTCACCATGATTGGTGGGACATCCATCAGTAGCCACTGCCTCAGCTCCTCCTCAGAGGCAGGAGAAGCCCATGAGTGAAAGGGAAAAAGGGGATTGTGCCAGCTCAGTTCCCGGCAGGAGGATTAATGTTACCTTTCAAATTAGGAAACTAATTCACAGAAATCTCTAAGAAGTTATTAACAGTGCCATGTACTTAATATTTTCCTTGCAAGGAAAGGAGAGGAAAGGCATTTTACCTCTTGATGCCTCAAGTTTCTTGGCTTTATCCCCATCTAAGTAACAGCCCTCAACACAAGGCCAACCACAACCTTGAACGTGACACTGGTGTGACAGCAAGACTTTGAACTTTCCTTTTTAAAAATATTTTCATTTGACATATCCTCAATGATCACTTGGAGCTGGAACAGGTCAGCCAGAGCAGACTGGGCTGATGCTCCAGATAAATTATATACAGGCATTACTGTACTTCCAGGATTTTCTCCACTAATCTCTCAAGGCAGAATCACTCATTTCCACTTCCAAAACCTGAGTAAGATGGGCTGCTGGGAAATGACAAAACGAACAGAGACATCTCAATTTTAAGCTCCTTGTTTTCTCTCATTCTTTCAAGAGAAACTACTGCAAATCTTGAAACGTTTCCAACCCTTCCTACCATGATCGGACTCGTATGGCAGAAGATTCCATTTAGGAATAAAGAGAGGAACTGAGACATGAGAAACCTCAACTGTAGCCCACGAGGGTCTGGGAAGAAGGGAATTTTTTGCTCTGTTTTTGATGTTTTTCTCCTCTTAGGACCCATCGGTGAGGATAACTTCAGATAACTCCTAAACCAGTTGGATAGTTTTCCTGGCATAGTTTTCAATGACAAAAATCACACCCGATACTGGTTTCTTAAATTGCTTCATTTCTAAGCATTTTTCTTCTCCATTAGTTTGCTGATGAACACTGAACTAGAAATCATGAATGACTTCAAACTGCTCCCTATGAATACAACAAAATAACAACAAAATAATGCTCTTTTCCAGCATAGCAAGACAGAGCAGAGCTCCTGCTAGGCAGTCTTCGCTTACTTATTTCTAAAATTAATGATTTGTTCATCTCTGACAACAGGAGCTAAAAGCAAACCTTGCCCCCAAGAACTTACTGCATGAAAAACAGGCAGAAAACTGCAACCCTGAATAATCCAGAGGAGGAAAAGCAACTGTTCACCTTTCATTTCTGTCATCATAAACACGTAACTTTGGAGTTTTGGGCTAAGTGACATTTTCAGAAGGAAGGGAGTGGGTGAGAGGGACAGCGTGCTTCCCACTAGTGTTCTGGAGCCTGCACCAACCATTACTTAAGCCTATTAGTGTATTATTAATCCACTTTCATAATAATCTGCATTTCTCTAGCACGATAACCACAGCATAACCTGAGAACATCCTGCTCTGCTCAACGCAAGCAGTGGTGGAACGTCTGCACGTAGCTTTATCTCCCTCCTCACATGTGTTTCATATATCTCCTAAAATATTCCTGACAATTGTGGTTGTCCATCACTGTCAACACTTTCTTCCCTACTTTAATTCTGACTCTAGTCTTAATGCAACCATAAAACACAAATGTCCAAGAAATATTTTTCCAACCAGACTAACTTACGGGTCAGTCTCTCCTTCACCTCCTTCTTCAGTCAGCTGAACAAAAACTGTTTTAAGTAGGCCAGCAGCAATTCTTTTTTTATTCCACAACTACTGATACAGGAATATGCTGCTCTTCTCACCCTTCCTCCTGCACCAAAGGACATTCCACTTTTTTTTTTTCTTTTTCCCTTCTTTTCTTTTTTATATTAGACTTTGGAAAGCCTTTAACTTACCTATGTAAAGGGTTTTCCCAAACTGTCCACAGGAATGCTTGTTGGACAGTGTGGCATCAGACATTCAGATTAGGCAGCTCAAATATTTCAACCAACTATTTTTACTATTGTCTACCATGACATTCAGTGTATTTGCTCTGTTTTAAGAGTTCAGCATCTTCAAAGCCTCTTACAACCAAAAAATTCTCATGATCTCTCAAAGGCAAGTCAGATGCATGCGATGGAGTTTCTGAATGAGGCAATCGCACACAGAACAAAGAGCTCAACACTGTTATTTTAATGGATTTTCAATTCTGTTGCCAGGTCAGTAATCCTTTTTCTCCCAGTGTCACTCAGAGACTTCAAAAACCACAGCTGGAGTGGAATAGTCAGTGTTTGTTTTATCTAGGAGGACATCATACGGCATGGTTCTTTCTAAGCAAATCAATTTATCTGCTGTTGACAGCAAGTATTCATCAGCAGTGATGCTGAGTTGTACGACTCAGGAGGTTACTAAGAGTGCACTAGGCACACGACTTCCAGCTATCAATTTGACAAACATCCTAAACTATTTTATTTGCCTTTATTTCCCTTCCTGAGGCTTGATAATCCATCAAACGTACTGTTTGTAGCGTGCTGCACAGCAGCTCTGGAAAAGGCTCTGATGCAATAAAAACAGAATTGTTGTTTATGATAAAGAATCATCAGCAGGTAAATATTCTTTAAAAAAAAAATCAATCAAACAAACAAACAAAAAATCATAGACTTTAAGAAAAATTTCTCTTTGTGGTAGGAAATGAAGTTCTGAATCAGGATTTAAGCAGGTGCTTTATTGGCTTTATCCAGGCACACACTGCAGCACTACCCAGAAGACAACTGCTCTTCCAAATTGAGAAAACCCAATAACACCAGTTACATATTCCTTCCAGCATCAAAGGACCATTATCTGCATGGATCACTGTTCTTTTAATAGGTAGGACAATGGAGGCAGGCAGATGAGATGCTGGTCTCCAAGGATCCCAACAAGGCTAACGACAAAGCTGGGAATAGACCCAAGGTCTCCGAATGCTGAATCAAACCACGCTGCTGCTGCTCTGACTCATCCCAGGAACTGGTTGCTAAACACCAGGAAGCTTTTCAGAAGTTCTGCATGCTGTGTCAGCTATTTGGGTAGAAGAAGTGATTCCAAGTACTTTAAGGTCAACTCATCAGCCTTGGCAGTGATCTTTTCATGAACGCCTAATGTTTGGAAGCCAGCAATGGTTATTTCTGGAATCTGCCTACTTTTACAGTAGTTGAGATTTACTGGGAGATTAACAATCCTAGTACAAGTCTGTAATCCTGCTGCTAGCACAAGAGGTACTTCATCTTCCTAACTCATTTGTTATGTTCTGACAGCAAAACACAGGATTTGCTTTGCAAAAAAAATATTGGCTAGAGGATAAGCAGGGCTTTAAAACCCTTCCCTAAAGGAGCCTGCAGCCAAGCTGTAACAACCTATTTTTTACTTTATTTTTGGCTATAAAGATTATTTCTTGCTTTTTTCTCCAGTGACCAGAGATGCAAAAAAGCAGCAGTGATCTATGCAGTGGATGTGACACGCTGTTTGAAAGAGTCCTATCCCTTATGTTTTTCAGAAGGAAACTGAAGCTAAAACTGCATCCATTTCTCAATTACATATCCAGCAGGATTACTTAAGCACTCAGGGGAAGAAAGTCATGACAGATGAGGTATTTTAAGGAGAGATAGGACACTTTACTGGCCTTTCTGGTAGTCTGTAATGCTTAAGATTTGCAATGAATACGATGACTAATGCATCCTGAACTAAACCAGACCTGGGCATTGCATTCCTTTCAAGAGCTCCATGTGGAAGAGGAGAGTATCAAGTCTTAGTATTTATTTAAGCAGATATCACAGGCTCTCTCTGCCTTTGCCATCTGAGTGCAGCAGAAAAAAAGCAAGATAGGACAAGACAGTATCTGGCACAAAAAGCCAAGTAAAACACATCCTGGTAATAATTTAGAACAAAGACTTTGCTTGACATTTCCCTCTCCGAAGCGGGAGCAGGCAACAGGAAAGCATTAAATGCTCACAGACTCTCAAGAGGTGTAGGAGGAGCGAGCTCCTCAGATTTCAAAGCAATACAATGGCACCTTTCCACCACCACAAAAGTAGTGCTAAAGCTCAGTAATACAATAAAATTTAAGCTGTAAATCTCACCTACAAGAAGTGATAGTGTTATACAGACAATCCACTCTCGCCTTAACAGCAAATTATTTGTGTATCTCTCAAGAGGCTACGATCTGGTTTGTAGACTTTTCCCAAAAATGCCGAAGCCAGGGACGTGCTGATGGCACCAAGCCTGACAATATTCCAGCAGCATTTGGCCAAGGCCCTCAGGCACATGGTCTGAACCCTGTGATTGTCCTGTGCAGGGACAGGAGTTGGACTTGATGATCCTTGTGGGTCGCTTCCAGCTCACAACATTCTATGATTCTATGAAGCGCGCACACCGCCCTAACGCTCAGTCTGCACCTTCACCCACCGTAGGACACCAGCTCTTTTCAAAACAAAACATTAGTCAACACTTGCCAGTTTTGTTTTCAATGTTGAAGAAAAATTACAATTATTCTGGTAACTATGTCATATCATAACATTTCATAGAATCATAGACTGCTTTGGGTTGGAAAGGACCGTTAAAGGTCATCTAGTCCAACCCCCCTGCAGTGAGCAGGGACATCATTTGTAAGGATGAAGTATGATGGCTGGGAAAGATAAAACTCAAGAGTAGAAAGGGAGTGTGTTTGATGTAATGGGAATTTCATTCTACAGAAATAACTTTCCTAGGGTAATAAAACTTGTTCCAGAAGCTTTTCTCTAGACTCTCCCAGCAAGCATTTGAACGCATGTGTTTTCCAGCGTAGCAAGTGATATAAGGCAGGAGACTGTCCAAGAGGTTCCATTAAAATTTACATTTTCCCAAAGACAAAAAAAAAGAAATCCCGAGATGACTATTTCTGTACCTGTGAAGCAAGTCTCCTCATGGCCTCTTCCTGGCGCCGGCGCATTTCGGGAGTCCCCGGGCAGCTCCCGCTGGTGATTGAGGAGTGAGCAGAAGGCGGTTGGGTTAAGGGCAGCTCTCGGTTTGCATCCACATCTGTCCCAAGGAAAGAGGTTATGAATTGTTACAGGACAAGCACGACTGACATTATTATTACAAACTAGGCAGCTGCTGTTTTCTAGCAGGTCATGCATGGCAGTTAAAAAACTTTCCACAAATACTCAGGTTAGGATTTCAGGCAGCAAGAGACTGTGACACCATTCAGCCAGGCCAGAAGCTCCCCAGTAAACTTCTTTTGAAAGGAGTACTAAGATAAAGTGCTGAGTTTGTCTTATTCTTCTTCTCCACTGGTAATTTCATTGACTTTAAAATAATCACAATAATTGAGTGAACGGGGCACTCTCGAAGGTATGCTCTATCTTCAAGTTTGGTATATTTAGTGCTCTCCTACCCTGCAGTTCTGCCAATAGATCCTCCCTCCTTATGAACACTCACTGGTTAATTTGGTTCTGAGTCCTTCTGCAGTGGAGACAGCCAATTTTTCTGAATTATGTGCCTATTTTATAAGGTAAATAAATGGAGAGCCACAGCTAACATATCCGTCTGAAGCCCATTAATGTAATGAGAGGGAGAGAAGCAGGAGTAACACCAGGATCTGGAAAAGGCTTGCAAGCAAATAATGAATTATACTGGAATTTTCTCTGCCAAGTTTAACTACTTTCTACTGTGTTTTAGCCATTTCTTTTCCCTGGTAAAGCAGAAATTTGCTTTACCAGTAGATTGCTACAACAGCCCATTCACCTGGCCTTTGTGGATAACATTTTCAAACCACTCTTATTTTCACTCATAGGTACTCACACAGAGCATTTTTGAATGCCACCAAGACATGCAGTCCTTGATGATGTCTAATTACTGATTTCTTTATTTTAGGAACTTCAAAAGCAACAGTCCTCTTAAATGCAGTCTGTCCTAGCAGAGGATTTTCCTGGATAGATTGCTGCAATGCATCCTTGAGCTTGACTTGAAATCATCATGCAAACAATGACCCATTTAATGGCAAACAACAAAGGAGGATGACTACTGCCTACATAATTAAACCTGGAATGTGTTAGCAACGATGCACATTCTTGATTTTGTGCATGCAACAGCACCTTCGCCTATATTATTTCTCTGAGATAGAAATCAAGAGTATGAGGCTGTATTTATGCCAATTTACTAATGGCATTTCTATCATAATAAACTGAGAGAAATAAACATAACACAACCAGGGTAGTAAAGTCAGGTCACCTGATTAGAATTTACTGTTAGATTTTACTAAGTATAACGGGTATTTTTTTGAGTATGTGGAAAAAAAATAAATCAAAGAAACTTGTAAAATGATTATTATATTCTACAGCTAGACTAGGACTTGTGATATCTTTAGGAAATAAAGTCAAATTGATTGATTCTGAGAGTCTCCATTCCAATAACTAACACTGAGAGATCACTCAGCTTTCAACTTCAGGGACAAACCAAAGTGTGAACTAAACACCAGCGTGTTAAGCGTGACCGAAGATCTCTGTCCTTTGTGCATCAAAGACAAAGGGCACCTTCTCATTTGAAATATCCAAGCTTTTAGTCCAGAAATAGTTAAGTACAGTCTTTTTAATCTCCACAGTCTCTCTCAGCAGACTGGGGAGACACACAGTTGGTGCACTGCAGAGCTGCAGTTAAAATATAGAAACAAGCCCTGCCTTTCACTACACGTTGTTCATTTCACTCTGACAAGTGACACCATTCAACACGTCAACATTCGGTGACATTTCAGATATTTCAACATGGCTAAGAGGACTGGATTCCAGTAAACAGATTTAACTACAGTTTCACTGAGATACAGTGACCTAGATCCTTAAAAGATACCTTTAGGTATCTAACCCAGTATTTTTAGTTCTGCCTTATTCACTTACTGGGAGCTGAATGATTTTAAAATGTTGTCATCCCCACCTGCAAACATGTCAGCACAGAGTGATGTGAAGTGGATGGGACCACAAGAGGTAGAGGAATCCTGGGTGCTCAGGCTACATGAGTTTGTGACCCATCCTAAGCATTTATAACATGATAAACTGAGAGAAATAAAGCATACTGGAAGGAGAATGCACCGGCATGAATTTTTAATAACAGAATATTGGCAATTAAAATTGGAGTCTTCCCAATCAGAGAAAATCTGTGATGTTTCCAAGTCAAGAGAAATAAACCAGATTATTTTGACTCTTCAAAAAGTCGATTTGGAACAGGAGCAGTATAAATATTGCTGACAGGTGCTTCCTTTACTTGGCAACAAAAACTAAGCTGATTTCTCGAGCCTGAAAAGGAATGGGATCTTTTCAGCCAAAACCATTATAAAAGCTGATGGAAAAGGTCTCTGATTTTTTGAAGATCTGTGTGTACTGTTGTACTTACGTTTTGGAGAGGCGTGTGGGCTATCAGAAGCAATCTGTCTCATACGCGTGCCATGGCAGCTGAGCGCAACCAGTCTGGAGATGATGGCAGTTTTTCCAAACCCAATGTTCCCAACGATCACGACGCCTCGGTTGACGCTGGCGTTTGAACTCTGGAGCTGTGCATCTATCTCGTGGAACACCCAGTCCCGGCCAACAAAGACGGACTCGGTGGTGATACTGGGCACCTCGAAGAGCAGTGGTTTCAGAGAGATGTCGGGAGGTCTATAAGGTGCGAAACGTACTATAAAGAAGAAAGAAACACAGGGAAAAGACATAAACATCAATACTAAGAGTAAAACTACAGGTTGGAAATTGCTGCTTAATATTCCTTAGAAATCTTTTAATTGTAAAAGGTGGAAAATAAAAATACAAGCTCATTTATTACCCACAGGTTTGCTGTTAAAAGCATCTGGCTCATTCATAGCTTTTTCTACCAAAGGAGTTGAGAGATTTTTACAGGAAGAACTAGTTTACAGCTGGAGAAAGCGGAACTGGAGCAATGAAATTTCTTGCTTAAAGTCACCATAATTAAAGGCCCTGCCACAGGCAGAGCAGTGTGCCTTCCACAGCTACCCCTGTAGACACAGCATTGCATGTCTGTTCAATATATAGATATATAATATGTCTGTTTACCTATTTAATACAATAAGCACAAAAAAATAATCTTCGCACTTAGAAGTGTTTAATCAATCTTCTGAAGTACACAAATGAAACCAGAGTGCTGATAGGATTTTCCTGTATGGCAATTTTCTCTTTTCACAAGGAAAAGCAGCGTTGGAAGCAACGTAAAGTTAATGAGGACAGCAAGAAATTCCTCCCCAATAGATCAAGTATGCTGGTGCAACGCTAACACCTAAAAACATCAATACTGGTTGTGTTTTCCCATGTTTTGCTGCATTAGATTATAATAAAATGTACAACTAAACCCAAACCAGGAACATTTGGGGTGGAGGGAGAGAGTATTTGTTGTTCTTTCTGTTTGGCACAAGCTATCTAGGGAATGCAACACCTACAAAGAGTAACAACTATGCACAGATCTGGTGCAGAGATGCTGCCAGAAAGATCAACTTATAGGGTGTGTTCTGCCTATGAGATCTGTAATTGGGAGATGATACACATAAATCTATAAAAACAAATTTTAAAAAGTGAGGGAAGCTCTTCGTGTCGGCAAAGACAGCTGCTGGATCTTCCCACTTTACCACTGGAATGGCTTCTTAATTAAAAAACTTTCAGGAAGTGGCCACAAAGACAGCAGGTGATTCCCACTCAGGGAGAGATCAGTCACGCTGTGTGTTTTAGCTGCCAACTTTGAATTTTAGAATGTATTTCCTTCAATTCCTATGTGATGTGGATGGAACTACACCCATGGGACACGATTTCAGACCTGGAGCTGGCAGAGCAGCTCTGAACACACCTTCCAACTGCAGTACATGTATTGTACTTGACATTCAACACGTGTGTTGAAGTTGATGTGGTAAGGCGTGGAAAATTGGAGCTGTGGATCACAGGAGTTGAATTCAACTTGTTTTGAGATCATACAGCACACTGCAAACAAAAACCATGCAGAATTTTGATGTCTTCATAGCATGTTTTAAAAGAAATCCCATGAGACCACAGAAGAGGAGCTCCCCAAGCAGGGCTGCAGAAGGATTTAAGTAAAAAAAAAAATACTCTTGGTTTGCTCAGTGTTATCTCTCAGCACAATCACAGACCCATCACTTACTTCCAGTGGAGACCGTTTGGTTTCTTTGAAGTTTTAAAAGCCCTCAGACATTTAAAAAGCACAAACACCATTCAGCAATTGCTGATGTCTGTCATATCTTCACCGCTCATCCTCCGCTGTGGACGTGTGGGTGGTGGTTTAATCCCCACTCAGACCACCTGGTTTGGCCTGAAGACCCTCAAAAATACAAATAAAGCTACAGCTCATTTGATTCCCCTGCTTGGGTCTGTGATGTCAGCATATTGTGTATCACTGATTTGAACATTTTATTACTATTATCATTATTATTTTAAGTGTTATTTTATTTCAATTATTAAATAGTTCTTATCTCACCCTATGAGTCTCCTTGCCCTCGCCCCCCAATTCTCTCTCCTATCCCCTGTGGTGGGGGGAGTGAGCGAGCAGCTGCATTTGGCTGCCAGCCCAGTGCCAACCCAGTGAAACCACCACAGTCTATATTCCATACATAGGAAATTAAATAATTAAATACAAATAATAAAAATCACTCCATTTGGAAAACAACAAGCTAAGATCTGTGCTTGATAAGCTACAGGTTTACTTTACTCGTGCGTGTATATACCTGGTATGTCACGTTAGTGAGTGAAAGTGTCTCAGGGGTTAATGCAGAGACAAGACTGATCTCTGGGATCCAAAAAGCTCCTGCTTTACACAGTGGAAACCTGGATTCAAATCTTGGTTTCTTTTCAGAGGTGCAGATGGCTTTGTGTGACACCTACACCTTTGACCACAACACCCCAAACAGACAAAGGATATCCTAATGATTGGTCTTTGTCTGAGCAGACAAGAATATACACACTTGGTTGTCACCTGGGAATAGCATATCCTGTCCTAAAAAAGGCTTAACAAAACCCTGAGAATAGACATACCCACTTATCTACCTATATCCAGTTCTCCTGCCCCTCCAGACCTTCCAACATCACCAGTCACTGACCATGGCAAAGCAAACCTCTTCTCCTGTCTGCCTGGTGGGACACTTCATGACTTGAGGCTTCATAATCCCAAGGCTCTGGAGGGCAGGAGATGCTGGTAAACATCTCGCCATTAAGAGAACACTCAGTGTCACACTCGTTTGGACATGAGTGCTGAGAAGGTGCCTTTTGTCCCATCAGCCACCAAAATCACCTCCATGTGCCAGCAGAAGACATTTATTCCCACCTGGAGTACTGCGTCCAGTTCTGGAGCCCCCAACATAAGAAAGACATGGACCAGTTAGAACAGAAAGAGTTGGGGCTGTTCAGCCTGGAGAAGAGAAGGCTCTGGGGAGATCTTATAGCGGCCTTCCAATACCTGAAGGGGGCCTACAAGAAAGCTGGGGAGGGACTTTTCACAAGGGCAACTAATGACAAGACAAGGAGAAATGGGTTTAAACTGAAAGAGGGGAGGTTTAGATTAGATATTAGGAAGAAGTTTTCCACTGTGAGGGTGGTCAGACACTGGAACAGGTTGCCCAAGGAAGTTGTAGATGCCCCCTCCCTGGAAGTGTTGAAGGCCAGGCTGGATGAGGCTTTGAGCAACCTGGTCTAGTGGAAGGTGTCCCTGCTGCTGGCAGGGGGGTTGGAACTAGATGATCTTTAAGGTCCCTTCCAATCCAAACCATTCTATGATTCTATGATTCTATTTCACCACATTGTCTTTGGAAGACAAATGCAGCATCAATGTTTTCCCAGCTGGACTGTCAAAAACCACTTATGAATAATTCAAGAATGTCATTGACTAATTGCAAGTCAAGTGCCAGATCCTCATTAATTCCCAATACTGTCTGCTAGAACCACGCCACAATCCTCCCTGCTTCCTATTTATTTTACAACCCCCAGCAGCCAGTGGTCCTCAGGCACAGGCAGGCAAATCACAAACCTGGGGGAAGACCCGAAATCCTGGGGGAATTTTCAATTTCTTTGAAAGAATTGAAATAAAAAATATCTCACATATCAAGGAGAGGAGAATTGGAGAGAAGGAAAGCTGCACTGGAGCTTTAACATTTGAGGCAGAAATTAAAGGATAAGCTAATGGAAAGGGCTCTGAAGAAGCTGATAAGAAGGTTCAGAAGTATTGGGTGAGGATGTGCACGCACATTTCGGATGAACCCCATTAGCCACTTGACTTTAGTACCTGTGAAAATCAAAGCATGGGAATAAACGGCCTTCCCATCCTTGAAAATTTGTCAAACGCTTGCTGGGTTTTATATTCCTTTTTCATGAAGCATTTTATAGAACTTAAGCCAGAGTACCCCAGAAATATCCACAACTCCTGATAATATCTTAACAGAAATTAAAACCCTTACCTTCCTGGAAATTAGTGTGTGGAGTGGGACAGTACAAGGTCTGGTAGCATAAAATTTTCATAAGAGTTGATGAAATAACTGTGCAAACTTCTGTAGAGCCCAAGCAATAAGTTCAAATCCCAAGCTTGAAAAAAAAAAAAGGAAAAAGAAAGGAAAATAAAAGGGGAAAAAAAAAAGGGAAAAAAAAGGAAAAAAAAAGGAAAAAAAAAGGAAAAAAAAAGGAAAAAAAAGGATAAAAAAAAGGAAAAAAAAAGGAAAAAAAAAGGAAAAAAAAAAAAGGAAAAAAAAAGGAAAAAAAAAAGCCATGGGTTGAACACGAGCAGGAGCACAGTCAGAAAAAGGCCACTTCTAATTTACCACATAGGTAATTCTGTTACACAAAGAGTATTTGCAGTTATTTTAACTTGTTGAAAGACTAAAACGCCTGTTCAGAAATCATTTGTTTTACAGACTCTCTCTCTTCAAACAGGAATTTTTTCTCAGCTACATTAGCAATCAGCATCCACAGTTCATGACTTTTTATTTTATACCTATATATTTTTTATTTTATAAGATGTACATTACTTTATGCTTTATTTTAGATGGGTTTTGTTGCCATTTTAATATCCCCACGTGGAAGATGCATCTTGCTGTCCAAAGAAAGCCCTTACAGGGCGAGATTGCACAGCCTGGATATTGCCAATGTGCTGAGAGGAAGCCCAGGTGAGAAACACTTCAATATTTATTACAATGAAATGTGGTGCTGAACAACCCAGCACCAATCAGCAGCTGTGTCCTTTGTTAAATTAGAACCAATAAATTAGCCAAATGTCTGAATTTATTTCCTTTACTCACTTCAGACTGCAACTTCTTTCAAGTGTCATCTCCAGCTTATACATCCATCAGGATGAAAACAGCGTCTATTTTTCACAGACCTGAAAAAGCTGAACTACTTTTTTTTACCATTTTTAAGAAGCGTGTGAAAGAAACTCTAACCCAAAAGGTGACAGCGAGAAATGGAAACCATGAGCTAATAAAATCCCAGGAAATTATAAATGACAGTTTAAGGGAAGCTTGCTACTGCCATATTGCTTATATTGATTAACACTATATTGGTGCAGTCTGAGCCATGCTCTCCTCTCCTGTCCTCCAAACCTCACCTGAACACCACAGTTCTTCACACTCTGCATCAACACTGACATTTACTTTTTGGAAAAAAAAAAAATCACGATAGCAACAGGCAGGATATTCTAATACCCTATAATTTGGGAAATAGATTGAGTATTAACTTGGATATTAATAGCCTTGCCATCTGGCTCCTACTCTGAGATGCATCACAACCATGATCTTGTACTTGGGGTTCCAGCAATCCCGGACAGCTTCTAATCCTCTTGGCTGAAAATAGTAAAAGTAAAAATTGTGTTCCCCATCCTATTAAAAACCTTCCACTGGTACCAATACTTGTAATGCTCTTAAACTGTTGGGATTGCTAAATTCCTCCCCAGATTAAAATAACTCATTTAACAAAAACTAGCAGGGATGGGCTCCCATTTAGTTTCTCTGCACTGGGATTCTTGAACACTGGGAACAAACCAGTGGGTTGTAACCTGTCCCCTGCTACAGGGCCAGAAATTGCTTTGCTACTTCAGCCCAGTGCCAAGAGTAGAGATATTAAAATTAAACCCAAGTTTAGGATTTCCAATTGGAACTAAGAGCTGTTGATTACAACAGCCCAGATCAGAGCAATTTCACAGTAATATCTGGAACATGTAGTATTTGGGGAGGATGGGGGGAGAAAAGAACCCTCATGTATTCAGTGAAATGAAAATATTTCCAAATAGTAGTGGTTTGGTTTTTTTCACGTCCTCTTCTTCCATTCTTTTTAAAAATAGCACAGCACCTCAACTAGGATCAGAAGTAAACTCCAAAAACTTGAAATGCTGCTGCTATTCTCATGTAACCTTGACAAAAAAAAAAAAAAAAAAGGAAGAAAAAAAGAACAAAAAGAAGACAGAAAATATGTAGTGTTACAGGATTTTGAAAAGTGCGTCTGGAAAACAATTTGATTCTGTTCCTACAATAAAGTTTAATGTTTTGGATGCAATTGCTGCAAATTGTGAAGCCTTGGCAAGCTACTCCCTTCGAACATATGGAAATTTTGTCTGTCAAACTTTGCTTTCTTCACTTAACTGCCTGCTAATACATTTTTATAACTGCCTCACCAGCCAGTATGATTTCATTACAGACTGCAATCCAAAGTGACACAAAATCACTATTTTTTCTTCCAGCCTGGGGCTCGTGCATTTGGTAGAAATCCCAACCAGGTTGTAACAGGTCGTGCTCGCGGTGCTGAGCAAAAATCCAACCTGGGACCCTCCAGCTCCTGATTTCCTTACCTGAGGATGTGGGCACTTGTTCAAAAAACCCCCAAAAAACTCCCAAAAAACAAGGGAAAAGAAAAATTTAATGTATCACCAACAGAAGCCCCTCTCCCTATGTACAGATGAGAACAAACTAGTCTCATGGCACAACAACAACCAGAAAAAACCCCAGACGAGCTTTCTCAGCCATTTATTCTTCTGCATGATGACAAATGACGTGGATGAAGCATTAACCTGGCGATCTGCTGCAGATGCAGAGCTGTCATGGTGATGGCTTGAGGATGCAACCAAAGACCCTGCTCAGATTAAAAGGGGGATTAAATTTGGAGGGTAGGCTGGAACCCCAAGGAGATGTGGGGTGAATCTAGTAGGAGTTGCCTGGAAATAAACAAAATACTCAAATGTCAGCCCTGGCTCCTCTTCTCATTGCTAACATCTTTTTTGTGGAATCTGCCAGGAAGAACCACGAAAATTTCCCCTCTCAAAAGGCCTTTCAGAAGTCAAAGGGCTGCCTGAATACCGGCATTGTGAGCGGCCCTAAGAGGGACACGTCGGGGTGGTGGCCCCATACGCTGCACTTGGCTCTCTCCCTGCTGGTCCGCTGCAAACTGTGAAGTGGGGGCTCTAATCCTTTGCTTTTTGATCAAAAAATAGAAGAAAAAAATAGCAGCCTGTCAATATTTCTCATTTTTTAGAAACTATCAAAGTGTTGGACCTGCAGTGCTCAGAAGTGGACACAGGGCTGGTCGGGGAGCGACCAGGGAGAGGAATGTGGGGATCTCTTGCAGGAATATCCTTCTGGGATATAGGGGTGGACGTGCAGGTTCAGTCCCAGGCTGTCCTGGGCACACAAAGCCCAGCCCACCACTCCAGACCTGGCTGCCAGGCTCAGGGAGGGCAGCACCCTTGGCAAGCTGAACATGGAGGAGGTGGCCATCACTCCATCTCAGGGCACAGAGCAGCTCTGGAAGGTGGTGAGGAGGCTGCACCCTGGTTTTAATGTCTAATTTACCAATTTGTATTTGTGTTCCTGAGATGTGAGGCTGCTCAGACTTTGGGCTAATTCAGTAAATATGATTCCTTTACAATCCATCTTTACACCACGGCTACGTACAGTGTGCATGCAGCAAACTAGAGACCTGATTCAGCCCTGTGGTGGGTGAACCTTGGCTGGACATCAGGTGCCCACCAAGTCGCTCGATCATTCCCCTCCTCAGCAGGGTGGGGAGGGGAGAAAATAAGATAGGAAAAAAAAAATGAACCCCAAAATGTTTCCCTGATGGCACTTCACTGATCGTGGAGCAGCAGGGCAGCATCCGTCCAACTACCCGACAGAATTACTTAGTTCATTACCACATTTATTCTCTTTTCCCTCTGATCTGGCCACGCCACCAAGGACACTGGAAATAAGAGACTGGTTCACATCCTCATAGAGAGGTAGCACTGTACACCTGTACATAAACCAGTACTGCTCCAGCATTTTTATGAGGATGAACAAGGGGAAATGGCTTTAAACTGAAAGAGGGGAGGTTTAGATGAGATGTGAGGAAGAAATTCTTTGGTGTGAGGGTGGTGAGACACTGGTCCAGGTTGGCCAGAGAAGCTGTGGCTGCTCCTCCCTGGAAGTGTTGAAGGCCAGGTTGGATGAGGCTTTGAGCAACCTGGTCTAGTGGAAGGTGTCCCTGCTGCTGGTAGGGGGGTTGGGACTGGATGAGCTTTAAGGTCCCTTCCAACCCAAACCATTCTATGATTCTATGATGATGAAGTGGCTGCAGGACAAGCTCCCACCCCAGAGATCCCTGTGGAACACGAGCCCCAAAGCCTCCAGCGCGTTCCTACCTCGCAGGTCCTGCTGCGTGCGGGCGCCGGCCATACTCTGCCGTGGCATTCGGAGGGAGGTCCGCAGGGGAGTGTGTCTCTGCTCGTCCAGGTAAGCAAGATCTTCCAAGTGGGCTGAGCTGGTGGCTGCCATGAGAAAGCAAACAACTACATCACACCCTGCTTTCAGATCTAATTTCTGGTTGATGTATTTTTCCTTTTTTTCAGCAAAACACACAGAGTTGTAACTATCTTGAGTCAACAGCCAAGATGAACCAAGTCTCGTTTCCCCTTGCAAGGAGTAAAGAAGTGTTTTAGTAACTTTATTTCATACCCAACCTGTATTTGGTCTCCTGTTGATGTTCCCAAACAAAAAAACAAAACACATGGAAAATGAAGACATGGAGTCTCTTCTATCTTGCTTTCTACAACGCCCCGAAAGGAGGGAGTAGAGAGGTGGGGTCGGTCTGATCAACCAAGGAACAAGGAACAGGACAAGAGGAAATGGCCTCAAATTGTGCCAGGGAAGGTTTAGATTGGATATTAAGAAAAAATTATACACTGAAAGGGTTGTCAAGCACTGGAACAGGCTGCCCAGGGAAGTGGTTGAGTCACCATCCTTGGAGGGATTTAAGACAGGTAGACATAGTGCTGAGGGACATGGTTCAGTGGGCATGGTGGTGTTGGGTTAACAGTTGGACTTGATGATCTTAGGTCTTTTCCAGCTTTAATGATTCTATGATCTAAGTTCTCCCAATCACAAAACTCACTCAATGGTGCGTGTGCAAAGCCTTTGCAGATCACCAGCTCTGTTCTTGTTCTGATAACCATTTCCAAAATTCACATTAAACATTTACCAATGGAATTCATGCTGCTCAGTATTTGTCTGCTCAGCACTCTGTATCCAACACTGCTTTTTTTTTTTTTTTTTTTCTTTAGTTTTTGGTCAATTACCATAACAAGATTATTATTTTAAATTGAACTAATTAATTAAATGACTTCTTCAAAGACCGCCTGTGAGGCTGACATTAATTCTTTGCTGTGAAATGGGTAAATATTTTGCTAAAGCTCTCTAAAGTAGCTCACAGCACTGGACTTTGCATCCTTCCTCCTTGCCACCCAACACGAGATGTAACAATTGAACAAAACCGAAAGGCAGAAAATTTCAAAACTAAGAGAAACATTTTTCATTCAACACCTAATGACCATGTAAAATCTTTACCAGATCTTGTTGCAGTTGGAAACTAAACATGAGTCAGAGACTGTAAAATGGGGTGGGGAGAAAGGGCTTAAATTTGGCAGCAGTTTTTAATGCTGTTCTTCAAATTGCTTGAATGAACTCTATAAATTTTAAGAATAAGAGAGAGACAGAGAGAGGACAAAAGATAAACAACAGGAGCAAGGAAAAAAGAGGAGATAAAACTGTCAAAGCCTGTTTTGAGAAGTCCTTCATGCTCTTCTACTCCTGTAAAGTTGATTAGATGTTCACTGAGAAGGAGCAGATTAGAGCTGAAACACTGCAGTTACAAAGCTGTGGCTTTAGCCTGGATCCAAGTTATTTTCCATAAGCACTAAACTGAGGGCAGTTTGCCTTCAGCAGTCACCTTCAGCTTGCACTGACACCACGGTGGCACAGGCCCGTGAAATGTGCCTTTTGCATAAAAAACCCTGCAATTTATGTCCATTTTTTGCAGTTAACTGAGTCAGAGGATCTGCAGTGGACGAGCAGATGTTACTGCAGCAACCACAGGCAAAGTTTGCAGAGGACACCAAGCTGGGTGGGAGTGTTGATCTGCTGGAGGTCAGGGAGGCTCTGCAGAGGGATCTGGCCAGGCTGGATCCATGGGCCAGGATCAATTCCATGAGTTTCAACAATGCCAAGTGCTGGGTTCTGCACTTGGGTCACAACAACCCCCGGCAGTGTGACAGGATTGGGGAGGAGTGGCTGGAGAGCTGCTCCAGATGTTTTGTAGGGGTGGACTTTGTGTGCTGCTGGAGAAGAGCACAACGACAGCCAGTGGCCTCATTTATTGGTAGTCCTACCCGAAGGGATGAGTTATTCCTCAGCAGCCCAAAGCCAGGCTCTCTTCTCACCTTCACCTTCATCATCATCATCACCTTCTACAGTCACAACTGAGCAGACTTCAATGAACTGCAGTGGGTGTCAGCTGCCAGATCCATTGCACATTTTGCCACGGGTTATTTTTGCAATTGTCAGTACAACTATCCTGCCATTTCTCAGGCTGAGGAACTGAGATTTATCTTCCTCATTTAGAACTGAGGAATAATTAAAAAGCTCTAAGGCCTAAGGAACCAGAAGTAATTTTTCTTGAGAATATGCTTTGGTACTTCAAAAATTATGCAACATTAATTTATCTTAGAAGATATAATATTAAACTGTTGAAAGCTTCCCCTCAATTCTGAACCTTATCCTACATAATAAGACACAGTGACTGCAGATAAAACACAAGGGAGAAAAAAAACCCCACCTCCTCAAAAATAATATTTGCATACCACAGACACAAACCTCCCAAGGAAATGGTGAACAAATAGTGGAAGATAATTCAGTTTCCATGTAATATTTGAATAACAAGCACAAAACAACCTGACTTGAAATTAGTATTTAGCAGCCCAGAAAGGGGTGGACTTTGTGGAGTGGGTCCTTCTGGGGGATATGCTCTCATTGGAGTTGGTGGAATCAACTTGCCATGACTGACACATGGATCAGACCGCATTATCAAGGTAAGATTCCCTCTGTGCACCCCAAATCCAGCTTCCTTACAGCTCTGTTAATAAATATGTTTCAGATTTAGTGCCATAACTTTTGGCTGGATATCTAGTTCAAGTTATCAATAAACAGTCAAACACAAAGAGGACAGTACTAAGTTTTGGGGTTTATCTGAAGCATCTTCATTTCATCTCCCTCCTTGGAATAATCCACATAAAGACTTGCATCTAATTCAAAGTTTAACCATATCCCATAATGGAAAGGTGCATGCTGGGTTCAGTTTTGGGCCCCTCACTGCAAGAAGGACATGGAGGTGCTGGAACGTGTCCAGAGAAGGGCAGTGGAGCTGGGGAAGGGTCTGGAGCACAAGTGTGATGAGTTCACGGTTGAGGGAACTGGGGGTGTTGAGCCTGGAGAAAAGGAGGCTGAGGGGAGACCTTCTGGCTCTGTTCAGCTCCCTGAAAGGAGGGTGGAGAGAGGTGGGGGTGGGTCTGTTCAACCAAGGAACAAGTGACAGGACAAGAGATTGGATATTAGGAAGAATTTATTCACTGAAAGGGTTGTCAAGCATTGGAACAGGCTGCCCAGGGAGGTGGTGGAGTCACCTTTCCTGGTGGTATTTAACAGACGGGTAGATGAGGTGCTCAGGGACATGGTTTAGAGGTGGAATTGGCAGTGTTGGGTTTATGGTTGGACTTGATGATCTTAAAGGTCTTTTCCAACCGCTATGCTCCTATGAAATTTCTGTTCCAGTGCAACGCAGCGACCATTGCAGGGCAGCACGCGCTCTGTTGCGGATCTCGTTTCCCCGTGGTGCAGCGCATTTCCTTTAACATCACATTTCTCTCTGTGCTATTCTTGTATCAATTCCCTTTCCCTCAGGCAGAGTTAAAGATATTCTTTAAAAGCTTCTGCTCTGCTTCCTCTTGTGTGTTCTTCAATAGGTCCTACTGCAGTTTCACATCTCACAGGTTGATCACTCCAGACTGGATCACCGCTCTCCATCAGTTTAACGTGACCTTTCCCGAACTCCTCCAGGGAAACCATGGGACAGAGGAAAATGTGGATGTATTTCAACAGTAAGGAACTCATTTTTATGACCAGTTTCTTCCAGTCACTTTCATCACCTGCTCAAATACCGCTGCTTGACCTTGTATTTTTCTGACCTTAAGGGAGAGAGGTATTTGCTTTTCTGAAAGTCCCACTTTTCAAGTCACATTTGATAACCTTTCTTGTACTATTAGCTTATGCTTTCCCCCTGTGTGGTGCAGGTAGAGGTAGGCAGGTCTGCCAGACACTAAGATCTCTTCCAGAAACATCCTTAGAGGACCAGCTGCCAGATACTGGGATACAGGATGCTCCCTGAGATAACCACAGCTCACAGCCTTCTCAAAAATACATCATTTATAGGCATTTACACAAACCCTGCCCTCAGAGATACACTTTTCTAATGGATAAAGAATTTAAAGTTAGTAACTAATAGTATATTTGTTGCTATTTTATGTTCTCCAAGAGGAAAAAAGAGAGGAGCTGGTATTATATAAGGGCACTTTAATTCTCTATGAACATTTAAACAGACCTTATTAAACCATGTATGTGGTCTAATTAACACAAGATTTCATTTTTCATTTCACAGGTAATGAAAATAGTATGAGGTGTTCACTGTTTACATGAAACACAAACTTTCCTATGAAATCTGTGTTCATTCAAAAAATCTGAATGCCCAGCATCAATGTCAAGTGTTTTCTGATGATTAGTATGAAAAATGTGGAAGTATATAAAAGGGATTATTGTGCATATTTGCCTGGGATGGGGTAAGAAGAAAGTGCAGTTGAAGCTTTCAGTTTCTGGGAACAATAAAAGAGCAAAGCAAATAGATTCATATGGGGCTGAACTGTAAAAGGGAGTTTTAAAGAATTACTGGAAGGTCCAGGATTATTTTTACAGGGTTGTTTCCTGGATCATAAACTCCCCAAAATTGCAGCCCTCTCTCATTTTGGAGCACACACCATCTCTCCTAACAGGTAAAAGATCTGCCCTGCACAGAAGTAAAGATCTTTTTTTATTATACTTTTTTACTTCTGGTTTGTTTTTTTGTTTGTTTTTTTTTTTTTAATAATTTTGCTACCCACTCCTGACTGTTTTCCTGAAACTGTTGCCCAAACCACTGCAGAACAGACAAATGCAACAAATAAAGGGAATTTTAATTGCTTTTTAAGTAATTTGCTGTTGCTCTCAGTACCATAACCATGGAAGATTTCCAGATTAGCTTTGTACCCTTCGCCAATGCCACCACGAGAGCCTTTGGCAAGGACTGTTCCAGGCCAGTGTTCTTTGTGTCTGTTGGTAAAATACACAGATTTTTCCATATCATCACCCCCTAACATGGACACTTGTTACCTTGACTCCAATTCTTTGTTCCTTTCCATTTCCTGGTTGTTTTTTGTTGTGGGTTTTTTTTTTTTTTTTTTTTTTTAAAGCACCAAGATTAGAAGTTTCAGTTAGAACTGGTAATTACTGGGTTATGCTTTTTGAATGCCACACAGCAAGAAAAATTGCCATTAATATTGGCAATTGAATAAAGCAACATTTCTTTATAGTGCAAAGGCTGTGTTCAGCAGAGGTAACATGTATCTCCCAACACTCCTTTATCTTGACTATGTAGGAAGGGAATTTCCTTAATTAGAACTAAGAGAATTTTTAATCTACTTTTTTTGTGGGTGTCTCCTCCCTGTTAAATCACTACAGTACAATATAGCATTGGTTAAACAAAAGAAAAAAGTGGATTAATGGATTTGAGTTATAACATGGAGGTTAACAGAAAATATAATCACTTCCCTGTGCTTAAATGATTTAAAATACTGCTTTAAAATCCTGAAATGTGACTGATTGTGGTTCTAATCTGATAATACTCTACATTTTACATAGTTAGGGATGGAGTTCACCAAAACAAGAGTTTATTTTTAAATAAGCATAAGGTTTCCACATGTAAACTTGATTTTTTACAACTCCTTCCCCAATAATATGATCATCATGTAAATGAATTTGTCTCAGATCACTGAAGCCAGCTAGATTACAGGAATTTACTTCAATTTAGAGCCTCAAGAGGGGTTCAATAAAAGCAGCGTAACACCAAGGAAATCCGGCTGTGCCCAAGTGGCAAAGCCAGAGGTGCTGGGACCTCCGAATTGCAGCGACTGTAGGAAAGTACCTCCAGTAAAACATTGCATTTTACCTTTATT
Source organism: Antrostomus carolinensis (assembly GCF_000700745.2). Lineage (NCBI taxonomy): Eukaryota > Metazoa > Chordata > Aves > Caprimulgiformes > Caprimulgidae > Antrostomus > Antrostomus carolinensis. Next base: position 1,031 of record NW_010311273.1, on the reverse strand, counting down.
TTCATGTCCAGTGTGGCTGAACAGTTATGCTAGAAAGCTTTTCAGAAAATTCAGCCACTTGACCTTAAAACTCTGAATTCAAGCAGTGTAACTCTGGCAAAATTCTGAACTACTAAATGCATGACATGAAAAATCTTCAGTGACTCTTCTCCAACTCCAAAAGACTACGAGAAACCGAGGTCAATAGCCATGAAGGGCCACTGTTCCTTGCATCTAGCTGGAGTGGGATATGTTTCCATGTCCAAGACAGAACCTGTATGATTGTTTCATTCCAGCTGGTTTTGTGCAATTTAGCTGATGAAAATCTAAATTTCTCAGGCTGTGCTGTGGCAGCAAGTGCTCTCTTTGAAGATAAGAAGAATATATTGAGGGAATGACTTCTCTTTTTGAATTGATAAGGACTTTATAAGTAAAATGGCAGAAATAGTATAATCTAGAAAATATTAAAAAATCTTGAAATTGTAAAAAAACCCCCTTAGAATTCCAGAGAGACATAACTGAAAAGTACTGAAAGCATATTTAGCTCCACCAACCTGTGAGAAAAAAAGCTCAAGAGAAACGGTAACTCGATAAGAAGATCTTTAAAAGATTCCCCATGGAGACCAAAAATACCTTTTCTATATCAAAAGACAAAAAAGACAATACAGAGCCAGGCTGGGCTCCTCTCTGCATTTATAAAGACAATCTGCGAATGGCGCGTGAAACCAATTTCAGCAGCTGAATTGTATTTTTCACAGTGAAAAGACTTGATGAAATTGGAAGGTGGAATGGAGCGAGTGGCTGAGCTGCTCCCGCTGACTTTAAAGGTGGGGTTGGCTCTGAGTGTGGTGGCAGTGGTGGCACTAATTCATATTATAGACATGACATGAGCTGGTAACGTGTGCTCACAGCCCAGAGCCAATAACCGTGTCCTGGGCTGCACCCAGAGCAGTGTGGGCAGCAGGTCGAGGGAGGGGATTCTGCCCCTCTGCTCTGGTGAGACCCCCTTGAGCACTGGACCCCTCTGGGGTCCTCAGCACAGGAAAGACATG
>NW_010311272.1:122627-161136 GCF_000700745.2 Antrostomus carolinensis | reverse complement strand
TTTTATTTTATTTTATTTTATTTTTTAATCCTCCTGTAGCTTTGGTTTTCCTTTAGAGCATCAGCAAGGCAGAGCTGCAGATTACTTGTTCATGAGCACAGCCTGCTGGCTTCCACCGACACCGACAGTGACAAGCACGAGTCACCCACATGAGCTTGCGTGTGAGTTTAGGAATGCTTTGGGTTGTGTTTTCCCCTTGGGAATGGACATGCCCACTGAAATTCCTATGAGACACCCACAACCTTCACCCCAGAGCATGGTGAATGTATAGGGAAAAACATTGCAGTTCTCTGCAGGGACAACAGGTTTGAACTTTTATGGATAAAAGACAAAAAAAAGAACTCCACAAAAAAAGCAATGAAAAATAATTAGTTCCTCTTCTCTCAGACCACCAGAATACTTGGAGATCTCAGGGGCTGTGGGGTTCCTGAAGGTTGTGGCATCAATTGACATTATGAAGCACAATTATTCCTTTTACCTTATGATATTTTCTCTGGGCTGTACCCCGCACTAAGGGTCAGGGTTGGTATTTAGCAGGCTCTATAGGTATGTCTATGCCACATCTATACCTTGGGGTTATCTCTGAGCTAGCTGGTGTGTCCACATAGCCTGGGGGGGAAGGTGTTCTGAGACTGCAGGTCACGCTGTGTGGCTGTAACTCCAGCTGAGGAAGGACTATTATTTTAATTTATGCCTGCTGACACCCATCTGTAACTCTTTTTCTCTCATTTCATTGCACTTCAAGTTGCACCTTTCCCTCCTCCTCATTTAAGTTGGTGGAAGCTCTCATTTTCAAAAGAAAACTTGGGAGTGAGTTATCACAATCCTTGTTCCACAATCCTTGTGATCAGAAGTGATGTTGGGTACCAGTACAACAAGACTGGGAGACCTGCTCTGGGGTGAGAACATGGGTGTTGTCTGATGCTGTGTACAGGTAGAGGTTTCCTTTCCAAATCTGTTTGCTTGTTTTGAAAATCAGCTTGTTACAGTGTCCATGTGCCACCCATTTAGATGTACAAGACAATGACCTTTATCCTAAGGAAGATCTCAGCCACTGGTCTCCTGCTTCCTCGACATCTATGCAGGCTGTGACATCTAAAACTTTGCCCAGAGCCGGGGCCAGTGACTGTGGAATGGAAATTCAGCTCAACGCCAGCTCCCCCTGCACTCCTGCTGTGTAAGTCCTAATTAAACCCTTGCAGCAGAATAATTAATCATTAGTAAGGGAATTAAATATTAGTCTGTATTATAGTAAACATTAGTTATATATTAACAAGCTTGCTAGCTATTCATTAACCTTTGAAGCCCTTCCAAATCCCCTTTGTCACTCTGCAGGTTTGTGTTAAATATCTGTCTCAAATGACCTTCAGCGAGTGTCCTTTCACTTGCTATTAAAGACGCTACAAATTCCAGACCCAGTTTAGTTATTTTGCCCTTTTGGTTATGATCTCCCTTTCTATCTGGCTGTATTTAAATTCAGCTATAGTGAAGATTTATCTTATTGCTGATATAGAGCCATTAAAAACTCACAGAGATCGAAGAAATCACTTCCCAAAATGATATCTGATAACTGAGGCAATGATTCTTTTTTCTTATTGTTGCTCTTGTGCTGTTTGCACCAAGCATTGGCAGATCTTATCCCTCACACCTGAGTATGTGTCCTACAAAGATGCAAGAGAGAGAGGGCAAAACTTATGGGTATGTATAGCCCCAAATAAAATTCAAAGAGTCACAGATCCATTTTTGGCCCATGACCTTCAGCTCTTTAAGGCAAATCCCTGAATTTCTCAGTGCTTCCCTTCCCTCACTGGAATCTAGAGCTATTTCTCCTGCACCCTCTCCATCTTTTTTTTCCTGCAAATATAAGTTTTTTTAAGACTGTTTATGCAGGCTGGTGTCCAGCACCAGGTCTCCCACCTGTCAGGTTTCCAGCCTGGTTGCTGGCAAGGTAAAAGGATGGGCATGATCCAAGAGGGTGAAGGGAGCAATTGGACCCACTGACTGTAATATCTCTAACTCCATTGTAGTGAGTTTTTGGCCAAAACAAGGGAAGAGTTGCTTTTAGGAGTCAGCCTGGGTCACAAGGAAAGTATTTATGATGTCTGAGTAGAGGAAACATCTCTACTCCCCATCTAAAAGCCATCTTGCAGGACAGTCCTGGTGGCCTTGGTTATGAAATCATGGCTTCATTTCCCTATGTGCTGGTGTCCTGGTTTTGCTAGGTTAGAGTTAATTTTCTTCTCGGTAGCTAGAATAGATGTGTTTTAGTTTCAGTGTAGGATTTGTTATGAGAAGAATGTTGATAAAAGTACTAATGTTATTAGTTGCTGCTGGAGCTCAAGGCCACTGTGTTTGGCTGGTTCACAGCTGCATTAGGACCAGGAGGGAGAAGTGTAGTGAATAGCAAAAAACTGCTATTTGGATGTGCCAATGAAATATTCCTTATCGTATCACGTCATGTTAGTATATTAACTAGGGATGAGTGGAAGATGAGGTATTCTCTCAGGGATCACTTGGGCTTGCTCTTCTTGGGTTTTGGGACTGTCTTTCCTCCAGGATCACTGGCTGGGACAGGCTAGACTTTGGTCGGCGGGTGGTGAGCAATTGCACTGTGCGTCACTCATTTGTATATTGTGTTATTACTGTTATTATAATTTTATTTTAATTAGTAAATGGTTTGTATCTCAACCCATGAGTCTCCTTGCCCTTTCCCTTCCAATTCTCTACTCCCTGGGTGTGGGGGGTGGAGAGTGAGAGAGCAACTGTCTGCAAGTCAAAAGGGTGAAACCACCTCATCTGGTTAGTGAGGGAGGAAATGCAAGCCAAATTAGGAATGAAAAGACCTGTTTGCCAGGTTCCTGCTCAGGAGGTGAGAGGTAGCAGAAATGCTCAGTGGCACGGTGCTACCCATGATGCAGGACTGCTGTTGTCTCCTCCATCCCCACCAACAACCCAGAGCTGCAGCACAGACCTGGCTCCAGTGCAGGCAGAGATCTGCTGTCAGCTGGTGATGTGTTTGAAACCTTGCCCACACTGCTCAAGTCTCCTGCCTTTGTGGTGATGGACTGTGTCCTGGCTTGTCCTTGCTGAGTGATCCTGAATCTCTTACAGCTTTTAATTAGGGTGATTTCTGTTGGTCTGCTGGAAATGCTTTTCTCATGTAGATTAATTAAAAATAAAGCCTTGCTCTGACAATTTAATGTGCTGTGAGCTCTGGTCAGGATGCAGGCGGTCTTCTAAACCATTATTCATGACACTGTTCTTGCTTCTTATTTACTTTTAAACTGTGTTTTGTGGGAACTGGGGACAGTAGTTGTTCTCTGTAAAGTTAGGGGCAGGGTTAGTCCAGCTGCAAGGGCAAAGCTGTGCATGAAACATCACCTCCCCTCTGTGGGCTGTAAAGCAGTGACTTGGTGCCAGATGCCCTCAGGCAGCTCCTTTGTTTCAGGATTTGCACCTCTGGACAGCAGGAGTTCTTGGCTTAAAACACTGGCTATTTCAAGTCATGTTAATGTTTTCTGCTGTTTGCTCCTTTCTATTAGCAGCAGTTGACTAGTTTGGTCTTTGTAAGGTTGAAACAATTGTCTGAAGACTTGGGCAGTCAGTAAATCAGTATTGATTAGTTAATGGCTTTGTTCTGATCTTCTTCAGGGTGTCTATTGAAGCTCTAGTTTGATTTTCCTGTGGTATTTGCAGAATTAGAACTATCTCTTGGAGAAAATTCACCCTTGTGTGGATGACTTCAGGTTAGTTTCATCTTTGACCTCTTTCTAATGTATTTCACATAAAAAGTTATAATTCTGTATCCACAAAGAGTTTGGGCAAAGTTCCATTCCTTCAAAATATGAATTTGTCCAAGGAATATTAAATCCTGTATTTCAAAGGCAAAAATAAGAACCGTTACAGACTGGATCAGATCTAACCCAGCAAGCGGGTTGATGTGACACTGACCTGCCATGAGGTCCCACCAGTGATGGGAGATGGGACAAGGGACCTGCACATCTGTGATCTGGGACTCAGCTGTTTTGATTTTTCCTCTTTAAACCCTCTAAGTTCTCTCAGGGATCTTTGAGTAGGGCTTCTTCATTTTAATTTCTTATAAACAGACCTTGGAGAATAAACCACGATTTTAACATCATTTTTGCTGATAGCACATTAATACACAGTGTGCAGCTTCCTTGGGTGTGTTTCTGGGACCAGATGAGAAAAGCACTCTGATGAAGTGGGATTTTGCTTGTTATGAATATTTATATAAGAAGTCTCAGTGCCTTGATAGTTCCTGGAATGTAAATGCAAAAGGGGAGGAAGCAGGTTGTGTTTTTTTTTTTTTTAATGGTACTTTTTATACATCTTTTAGTCTACTTTCAAAGTCCTAGAAAATATTATGCTCTTTCATAGCAAATGCCTGAATGCAGCGCAGCAGGCTACTGGGGCCGGGCTTTTTTTCAGTAGTAGCCAGTGACAGGACAAGGGGCAATGGGCAAAAGCTGGAACACTGGAAGTTCCATACAGACCTAAGGAAAAGCTTTACTGGGAGGGTACCAGAGCCCTGGGACAGGCTGCCCAGAGAGGTTGTGGAGTCTCCATCTCTGGAGATGTTCCAACCCACCTGGACGCTTTTCTCTGACACCTGGGGTAGGGAACTTGCTTTGGCAGGGGGGTTGGACTGGATGGTCTCCTGAGGTCCCTTCCAACCCCCACCATTCTGTGATTCTGTGACTGCACTGCTTCATTTACAGAGATGTTATAAGGGCAGCAGCTGATGTGGCACGGCTGTGCCTCCACCTGAGCCCACATAACTCAGCAAAGGTATTCACAGTGCGTTGTTATTTGTGATTATTGATGACAATATTCAGCAGTAGGAGAACATTCCTGTTGGCGTTGCTGTACTTTAGGACAGGAGTTTTGTTGAGCTGCATTTAAATATACAACAGGTAAGTGCATCATGGCATTTCCACTTGACTTTCTCATGAGACTTGGTGTGCAAAATCATGAAAAATGGAAACTATGGTGGTTATTGTATGTTCTACCTTGAATAGTTCTGCTTAAATTCCTAAGGGATGCTAAAACACTGAATGGGAAGGGTAAAGCAATGCTTTGATCGGGAGCCAGGTGCAGAGCTGTAAGGAAATTAAATTTTAAAACAGTGCTGTAGCAACAGGGCTGATTTTCTAAAACTGAAAATGTTTTGCACAGTTGCTGGAAAGTTGGGGGGAAAAAAAAGTAGCATTACCATGAAAGATATTCCTTCTTCTTATGGGGAAAACTGAATATTGAAATTAGCAACATTTTCTGGTTTAAATAATGGAAGACAACCCAAAGTGATGAGTTATTCCTGCAAATATTATTACTTGCAGTGTCTGTCTTACACTGGCATTTGGTATCCTCCATTGAACGTTGACATTCAGGTGTTTCATCATGACACTGCACTGCAAGAGCTATCAGGGAAAAGCAACAGATTTCCCATATTTGTAAAAAACAGCTCTGGGAGAAGTTACCCTGTGCTGGAGCCCAGTAAAGTACCAGTTACCCAGATGAGGTAATCCAGGGGTAAGTGTCATCTCAGTTGTTTTACCAGCTAAAGCCTTCAATGTTACTCCTTGAACTTTGGAGCACACGCTCAGTACCTGCACTATGCTTGTCTGAAGCCAGCTGAGATGAATTTCTGTTCTTAGAACCTAATTTTAGAAATGCATTAATAAGGATACAAGAAATGCAAATTAAGCACTGGAGTAATTTTTGCCCACCATCCTTGGTCACAGAACCTTTAATTTCTTAGTTTTATTCTTTTTAAATGTAGTGTAGTTTAAGTTTAGCTTTTTAACTTTTTTGGGCTTTAGAATCCCTATAGCAAAATTGTTTCATATAATGATTTCATTGTTCACACATTGCAGAAAAGCAAAAAAACCTCCATGTATTGAATAGTCAAAAAGACCAGGCAAATATTTCACTCAATGTACAACAAAATATTATGAGGTAATTTTATTTTTTTCTTTTCCCATTTTTAGGTAAAAATATTACAGTATACAAGATAATCTTATTAAAGGTAAAAATACTGTATTTTGCTTTTCTCTAAACAGATCTACCTACAGTACACTTTTTATTGTGGTTTTTTTTTTATTTTTTTATACAAATATAACTATTATTCTATTAGGCTATCTGTGTTCTCATCTGGCACTTAAGAACTGATCACAGGTCACCTTCTGGTTCTGCTTGTTTTTTCTTAGCTGATACCTAAATGCCATGTTCATCTCCTAGGTGTCTCTTGTAAACAAAGAGTACAGTTCAGTGGTTCCCAAGAAGTAAGGTGTGCTTTAAGTAGTTGAAATCATGTAGCTAAATGTAAAAACCCAAGCAATCCAAGTTTGTGGTTGTGTTGCACGGTCATCACTTCCCAACTATGGTGGAGCATGGATCAGGATTTTTCTATTTGCTGATCATTTATAGTAGGTTTTGAATCTTGTTAGAAAGATGTGTTTCAGTGCTTTCCTTGATATTTACCTTTTTTTTTTTTTTTTCCCCCCCAGAATGTTCTCAGTGGAATTGAAGCTTTTTCATATTGATTTAAAAGTCTGAATTTATTGGGCTTTGTTCTTCCTGATTTATCTCACCCTACGCCTTGTTTCTTGACCTCTGGAAGCCGAAAGCTGAGCTCAGTTGCATCGCTGTCGCTGGATTAATGTTGTTCCTTGAACTGAACATATTAGCACAATATATGTTATTTCTGGACATTCCTGGGAAGTGAGTTTCACATCATGATGAGTATTTCAGTACACTGTTGTTGAAGCTGGGATCATCTAAGGATAAAAGAGAGGCTAGGTGTGTACAAAGAGACTGTATCCATTAGTGGACTAGCTAATATAGCCGGAAAAGGTGGAGAGGAGTTTTTGGCTGGGAATCCTTTTATCAGGTTCTAGCAGAGGGGTGAAAAGATGCTTTACCCAACGAGCTTGGTCCATTTTTTCCAGTGCTGTCATCCAGTCTAAAAGGTAGGTGACCTCTACCTGCCATACTTTGCCTTGGTCATTTCAGCATATAATTTCTCATTTGCTTATTAACTCATTAACCACAGTGCTGTTCAGAGTTATCTTCATGGACACCCATGTAAACATAAAAAGAGAGTACACACCCAAGGATAGGAATTTTTAAAATTTTTCAAGGAATATGCTTGGCACATTTTTTTCTTCAGACTTCACCCGGTTCTGATCAGTACAGTCTCAGTTGGTATAAATCAGCACAGCTGCATTGTCTTCACTAGAGTCAGATGGGTGATCTGGCTTTTTTACCTTTGACTAGAGGTGCCTTCTCTATGGTGCATCTCTTTCTGATGTCAAAGGGCATATATTTTTTTACCAGTAAGTCACTTTTGTATCATAAAAGATTTAACTGGTAACTCACCAAGCACAGTAGTACAAAGTGCTCCTACCAATACTTGCTAGTTAGCAAAAGTTGAGCGTGCGGTACCCATCTTTTGCATGGTTTTTGCCCTCCTAAGATGCTGGTTGAGACTGAATAGTGTTTGGAAAATCAATTGCTTTTCTCTGTGTTTCTCCATCAAATGTCCTTATTTAAGTTCTTCCCAAATTTGTCACTCAGCTGCTGTATTAGTCGTGCCAGCTCGCCGGTAGCTTGTGATTTTTCCTCTAAGAGTTCATAGCGGAGACTAGAAATATCTTGCTTGATCTCTTTAAGTTCTCCTAAAAGGAGGAAAATATTCTTGTTAGAAATATTGAACCAAATAATTAACCTATGGTTTTAAGATCTAAGAAAGGATTAATTTCAGTGCCTTCAGTCATGAATGTGTGTGGAGCTCCATATGATGTCCCTGCATTTATACACCTAATATTTGATTTATAAGAAATAACCTGTACTTGCAGTAGGGTTACTGACAGCAATAGCAACTAGGTATGGAAAATTCATATTTTTTCTCAAGTCTGTTCTCACTCCACATATTGATCTCCACTTACACAGGATATTTGTAGGAGGATAGCATTTAAGAGGTGTTAGAAGGAGGTTCTTTTCCATCTACATATAAATCCTACGTGACACTGTGGCCATACAAATCCTTCTCCAGTTCAAAAAAAGTCCTTGGGACAGGCATGGGCAAGACAGTCAGAAATTGCTTTACTTAGACCCCGAGACAAGATTAGGTGTTGGCAATATTGTGGGTGTTGTAAAGCAAGGAGAGGTAGAACTATAGAGCAGGGCAGGATTGTGTAAAGACATATCTTATGATATATGTGTTCTGCTAAGGAAGATTAAAGGCCCAGAATTTCAAGAGCATAAGGGCGGATCAGAGTCATCACTGTTCACCTCAGTGTGAGCATGAGCGTGCTCTCTCTCTACAGAGGATGTTAGCTAAGCTCAACCCTCAATAGCAATAACATTACATGGTATAATCTATGTCAGTCACAAAAATCCACTTGCCTTCATTGACTTCATCATTTTCTCGGTCAACCTGAGCCTTCAGTACATACCGCTTAATCAGCCGCTTCATTATTTTCTGAAAAGAGAACAGAAACACTTATCTTAACATGAGCTTATCCACATTGCCTTAATTCTAGACTCAATTCAAGCACCTGATTTCACTATGGATAAAATCGGGCTTCAGAGGATGCAAGGAGAATTTTTTATTGATTTCCCATATATTTTATTCTTTATACTATATACTTTGTACTACAATAGTCAGCCGATAGCCATTCCATAATGGGCCTACGTACGAGGCACTTTGGGGTATTTTGTGGGATGCACATGAATGTAGAGTATGTACCAGTGACAGAAAAAAAATGCAAATAATCCAATAGCAAGCTAAGAAAAGGGATCCAGAGCCTTCATTTAGCATGTCACCGTTTAATATAGCAGCAAAAAATACTTTACAGGAAGAAAGAAGTTGTTAATTAATGATGTTAGCAAACTCACTCCTGATGATGAACTAAACATCGGACCTAGGGTTAAGAGAATGACTCTGTTTGCCTTGGAATTGGGGTTTTAGGAGAGAAAATAAATTTAGCGAAGGAAGGACAAAGAAAAGAGTTTGAACAGAAGTGGAGAACTTGGCTTAAGTGAAGTTTCTTAGGGAAATGGAAGATTTTAAGGGATGTGCACAGGGAAAAAAATAGAGTGATATAGACTTATAAAATGGGAGATGATTGTTAGTAAGGAACAGAGGATATGGAAATAGTAGAAAATGGCTATGGATGGGAGCTTGCAATGTGATATTGTTCTAAAAATGCATAAGCTACATCTATCTAGAATGAAAGTAACTGTGGCAGTCTTGGGCTACACACTGGGTTACAGCTGAAGGTCTGTGTCATTGCCAGTTCTTCACTACAGAAAAGACATTCATCAATGGGAAAAAACCTCTCAGCTACCTTAAACATAGACAGGATTGCTCCATCAGAGACAATGATTTAGGTGCATCCTCTGCAAACAGAGGAGAGCTCAGTGAGCATTCTTGAACAGCTACACAAATGTCTTTCATTGAGCAGATGGCCACTGTTAAGGGAAAAGCCTCTCCCAGCATGGGATCACTTATTCACAGAGCAATCACATGTCTCTGCTTTGAACATCACTGAAAAATGCTGCAAAGAGTGTGAAATATGAATTATTAAATCAGTACACCTGTTCTTTTTTCTTAGTAGCCAAATATGGATTATAACAGAGCAAAAGGCATGTGAACATAAATGGCATGCAGTCATGGAATATGGGATGTCTAAGACTGTCCTTGTGTCAAAGAGGCATCTGGCTACTCGGATGAGTCTTTAAGGCAACAGAGATGAGGCAGAGCGCACGTACGGTGTGTTGAAGATGGCCAAGGTAGTAGAATCCAGAGGGAAGTAGGGTTGTCACCTGAGAAAACATAAATGAAGTAATGTTTGGGGAAAGTAGGGAAATCCTAGATCCAAAAATAAATGATTTTTTCAGAACAGATGACAGAGGAAATTTAGACTAAAACAAGGAATCAGCACATAGTGAATGCTCTTATTAGCTGGAAAAATTTAACATAACATCTATCTACTCCAGATCCCATACAGCTTGTGTTTTTGATGGACACTACTCAAATGCCATCCTATATCAACCACCGTGTGTGATGGAAGTCACAAGCTTAAGGTTGCCTATTATATTAAATCCATAGATTTGTCTACAGAAACTAAATATTAAAAATGTGACCATTTTTTAACAAGAGTCTACTTAGACACTTAGTAGATGTTTCTACCAATACCTTTAGGAAAGTAATTAGTTTTTCCCTCAATATTACACTGTGGCTTCTAAGCCTCGCTTCTCCTCTTCTCCCCAGTACTGCTCCTTTTAGCTGCAATCAGTGAAATAGCCTCTTGGGAAAATAATCCTGGTTACTGCAGGGAAAAGCTGAACAAAACTTACAGACAGCCTCTTGATAATGAATGCTAAACTTGAAACAAAATACATCTTATTTCTATAAAGTACTGTTCTCCCATTCTTTAAAAGTTAATTGAAATTCTTCAGGTCTTAGAGAACTTTTATACTATGCAAGGCTCGATTACTGAGTGTTGCTCTTAAGAGAACAGATTCTAGGAATAGGTCAGGCATTTGTAAATTATAACTCTGCACTGAATTAAATCTTTTTTAATGTATTTATTGGCACAAACTTCAAGCTCTGCATTTGCCATCAGCTATCTGGACACTTTCTATACCTTCTAGCACAGAGGGAAAGGAGAAGAAAAGGACAAATTTGTGGCAAAGGCACTGAAATTGAATTAATGAGATTTGGGACTCAATTTCTGGTTTGACCATAGGATTTTTGGGTCTGGTAAGTCCTTCTGGACCTCTGTTCCTCATCTTTAATGTGGAGACCATGTTGTCTTCCCACTTCACTATTTATAACATTTTATGCTGGACTTCATTGTTGAAGACCACATTGTTACAGACCTTAATACTGCTATTTAATTCACAGGTTTCTTCTTCATGCTGCATTTGTGGACACTGCAGGTGTCATTTGGCATGAGTGTGGGAGATCTCAGAGCAGCACTCATGGAAGGAAATGCTTTGCTATGTCCCTGGTCAAAAATCAGATGCAAGTCAGCAGTGATCAGAGGGGACAGCTACTCAGGGACACCAGATCTCAAACCTGGTGATCTCAAATGCACTTCTTATCAGTTAGTAGAAGAGCTCAAGAGTGAAGCTAGCAAAATAATTTGCTCATTTCTTGACTCTTTGCTATTTTGTCTCTCCGAACAGCAAAGAAATATACTTCTGAGGCTTTAAAAGTACAAACTGTTCCTTCTAGTCTTTTCCTGACAAATCCTTTCCTGAGTTTTGTAGATGAAGATGACAGGCCAACAGTGCTGAAAGTGGGAAAAACTTGTGAGCTTAACACAGCATTTTAGCAATGCTCCATCTTAAAGTCTCAGCTCAGGAGGATTTGATAAAGGTATGGTTTTGCCAGGTCATTGCAGCTGTTTGTTGACTTGTCCTTCCTACTTCTCAAATTATTGCTGTATATTTTTTTACCACTCAAGAACACTCTCTCTCTGTAGTCCAAGTACACAGACTGCAGATACATCACTTGATAACAGCTCAGCAAGAAGCTACAGCTTCAAAGGTTTCCCCAGTTGTAGAAGAAAGCTTGCTGGCCAGATTATCAAACTGTTTGTTCTTCTTTATATTTAGATAATCAAGACTATTACACTCTCCTTATATTATTTGGGCAATTTCTTCCTGCAGCAACTGAAACTTTCTAAGATCACTTGAAGACAAACCTAGTAGATGCTTTAGTAAAGCAAAATAACAAGTAGTCATCTTTCTCTACCTATTTTTCACAGCCACCTTTGGCTTTTTCAACCTTGGAAATGAGGGTCTAATTTACCACAAATATTAGGTGGTCTCACTTAGAAGTAATTGCAGGAAGCGAGTGAGTCCAGCAGAGGCTGACATATCTCTCTGTTACCTGTGGGTTTGAATGGATGGAGACATGTCAGAAATGCAGAAATGCCATTTTGAGTGGGACAAAATAATTCCTTCCCTTTGCCTTTGATGATAACAAGCCAACTAACTCCAGATGCCAGAGTGAATATATCCCATTTCTAACTTAGATTTTCAGATGCTTCTCCTATCCTGGCACAAAAGTCTGAACAACTTTTAAAACCAGTTATATATTGCTGGTCTGCTGTACAGTCCAGGAGCCCATTATGCCGGATGCTGGACCAACACAAGACAAACCTCTTCTAGAATTGCCATTGCACATTTTGTCCAACTTAACTATTACTTCCCTAACCTCTCTTAAATGTTGGTTCCTTCAAACATATCACTTGCCATCAGACTCCTCTACACTTTATCTTAAAAAATAGGGAAAAAAATCCTGTGGGGCACATTTTGCTTATCATGTTACCCTATCACATGTCTGCACAAAAAATAACACATCTGCTGGCACAAACACTTCAGCCAAGACAGACAGTTGTGTTAGTTCCTGTATTTTTGAACCATACCACATTGCAGGTTAATCTCAGTAGGATAAGTCACTGCCAGAGGAAGCACATGCAAATGTTAATGCAAAGGCTGGAGAGATGACTCTGTGTCATGACAAATGAAATGCTGTCAGTGCAGGACTGGAGGATTAAAGCTTGAATGATATTTCTTGTATTAAATTAAATACCCTTGAGTGGAATTAATTAGCATGACAAATGCTAACACCATGTGTATTTCCATGGGTGCATTTATCTCTGAATCACCCCAGCCCAGTCCCATGCCCGTGCTAAGCCACAGCCTGGCACATCAAGGGATGGCATCAACTGGAAGAAGGCAAACATGAACCTTGCAGGTAAGAGCTGTTCACTGACAGATCTCTTTCCTGAGTCTTTCTTTCATGGCCTTGATTACCTGATATCTTGTGGGCTTGTTATAAGCGTTCTTCACTGAAAAATTTTCTGTATTTCGAGTGCTAGAGTGAAAACGAACTTTCTGAAATTATAAAACATCATTATATAGTTAAATCAACGATAGCTTCTCATACCCCGACAGTCCCAAACTAAACAGAGCTTTATAAAAACAGTAGGAAATGGTTCAATGTCTGAGTAGAATAAAAGCCAGCATGGTTGGGTCTAAAAAGATAAACTTTTGAAAGATAAAAGTGTCAAAACCCTCAAATTATTGAAAATAATGGATTCTAAATGGTCTAGACAAAACTGATGTTCTCACACGAGTTTTAGACAAGAGATATTAAGAAACACAAAATATGTTAATCTAAAATAGATCGGTGATTATCAATTTATAACATAATTTCAGAAAGGAAGAAAAATAAATACTTATGTTTAAAGAGAACAAATCCATGTGGTACAAAAGCAAATTTGAAACAATAGATTTTCACTGGTTCTTTTAAAACAGCAGTACTATTTGCTACTTTTTTAGCTCAATAAAAATAGGCATTATTTTTAGATAGAGTAGTATTTTTTATCAGAGGACATCATAGCTCCTAATTTTGTACTCTAGAAGCTTCCAAGGATATTTTTCTGAAGACTACACACCATATTTATATCAGATCTCTTTGACTCTGTTATCCACCTCTGAATATTTTGGTTCAGGTACTAATGAAAAAAATAACTTGTTCAAAGGAATTAATTAATATCATAGACCCAAAGGACCCAACACATATCATTGTATATATATCTGAACCTATATGCAAGTGGATGTACAGGGAAAGCCCTGGTTAAGGGTTTTTCTTCCCTGAATGACTGAATGAGGGATCCTGAGAAATAGGTGATTTTTATTTTATTTTTTTAAAATCAGTATGCTGATGATGATTGGAATAAAAGGCTGAAGTAATCTTGTAATTATTTTTTTTAATTTCTCCCTCATAAGGTGTGCTATGCTCTTACAGGGACTGTTTTGAAGATAATCTGTGAACAAAATCAACAGGCAAGCAAGAAATGGCTGGTACTCTTAATTGTCTGTGTCAAACTATGGATTTTACATGAGTTCCATGAAAAAGGGCAAGCCAGACACTTTCACTCGTGTGGCTTGGGGAAGAAGGGGCTTAAAGAAAATTTTATTACTTTGGTTTATGCTTTGGAGCAGAAATTAAATTTAAAACAAAGCAAGCTTTTTGTGGTTGGCTTCAGATAACCTTTTAAAAATATTATATTTTTTAATCATCATTTGAGATAGTTAAAGGACAAACATTTCTTTATTTCAAGACTCCACTGTTCTAGTGGGTCTTTCAGTAATCAATAATAGTGTTAAATTAATTCATAGAGTAAAATGCACCCAAATGCTTGTCTACCTTGGCAATGCTTACTGTGTTGGGAAGATAAATTAACTGATAACATGGAGTGAAACCCCTGGATATACTTCTCCCTTCAATTTAGGCTCTGGCAGAGACTGAATGAACATCAGACCTGAGCAGTTCTCCTAAATTCAAGGGAGCATGATCTTCCCCAAGGCCATGGGCTTTGCCTGGAGCTGGATGGTTCACCATGAGTTGTATTGCTCAGCCTTCAAGGAGAGCCAAGAGATCCAGACAAAGCCCCAAAGCAGGCTGCACATTACAAAGGCAAATGTAAAGTCTCCTCCAACCTTCCTTTCCTTCTCCTAGGTCTCTTGGTCTCTTTTATTACACCTTTTCCCTTTTGAAAGCTTAAAACTGGGGGGTTGGCTGCCGAAATCTCAGTTGAAGAGTCCCAATGTCCCTCACTTCTTCCCTCTCTTGTGCAGTGCCACACAGCTGGGGTTTTCAAGCCTAGGTGGATGGGTCTAAGAGCAGGCTGCCCTAAAAAGGCTTTCCAGCCTGGTAAGGAGCCACACTCGCCTCTCACGTGCAATGAACTTAAAAATAAGAGCGAATACCTTTCAGAGGGCTCTTCTTTTTCCCCAGGAATGGGTTCCTAGTGTTATTCTTTGGTTTCAAACCCAGCTTGAGCTAAGAAACTAAATAACACTTTTAAGCAAAGCTGCCTCCTCGCATTTTTGAACTCTGAATTTGATGATAGTAGGTGAGCAGCTGTGGTTGAGTTCTATGAATGTTTGGGCCTTTTCTCCTCCAATGTAAAGCAGGTGGACTTGTCCTGTGACTGGGATTGTGTTTGTTACAAATTTATGTGCTAGGGATGCTTTATCCCAGTGACACACTGCACTGTGTTGCAGATAATAATTTCCACAAGCAATATCATTTTCTCTAATTTCTCTGGCATTTTCCCATGGGGGAGCAAAGCTAATTCTGTTGGGAAGAGTCTTTATGCTAACCACGTTCTTGCATCAATCTTGCTTTGTCATGCAGACACTTGCTAGTGCTGAGGAGAGAGTGCTGTTGTGTAACCAGTATTTCCAAATCAAATTTCTATTTCAAATGACAAAAGGGGCAGTGGCTGAGGCAGGATCTACCCGTTAGTGGCTACACATCACTAGGCAGATGGAAGTAGAGAGATTGTTAATTATAGGTATTTAGGAGGTGTTATCAAGCCCTGCTTGGAAACTTGTTCCCAAACCTGGAATGACAGAAAATGTTCTAATGACAGCAAAATGAATTTGGAAATCACTTAAAGGAAGGTGGATGTTTAGAAGAGGTATAAAGGGTTGCTGGGTAGATGAGGAGCCGGACAAGCTGGGATGTTATTTGTGCCTCAGCTTGTGCCCTTTGACCTTGCTTATGTGGCCTTGGGAAACTCCCTTGTAAAAGTGCCTGCTTTTATAAAAGTTGCTCTTTTCCCAGTGCCCTGACAATGTCTAGTACAATGAGGCCACAAGACCCTCTAGGTTTAATTATAGTAATATAAATAATATGTAATGATGAGGCAGATTAAGGGGCTGTGCTCTCCGTGATCTACCTGTGTGCAATACAACCCCCTCCACAAGGTCCATCATTAATCTTTTCTACAAAGAAAGTGAAAAGTGAAGATACAACATACCCGTTGTTTGGAATTCAGCATCCCCATCTCAAGATCATTTTCACAGTTTTTGGCCTTAGATTTACAGAGTTTTATGAGGCACATTTTTATTCTCAGTATGAGATAATAAAATGATTTAGGGCTTGGCACTAGATTAAAAGGAGCAGGTAAAGTCCTTCCTTCATCAAAGTAGGATAGCCAGAGCTTGGCACGTGCAAACTTCCACTCCACATCTGCATCCTCCTTGGGAAGGGAAGAGAAAAAAACAAAACAAAACAAACAAAACCCATCAAAATGCATAATTAGTAAATAGGAAGGAATTTAGATATGACAAGGACAAACATACAGGTAGGATTTAACTAGAATCAGATTTCTGTTTGCCAAACCAAGACCCCCTTCGCACAGTATGTCTTTGTAGGCTTCTGTGTGGTAGTCTCAAAATAAGGAAAATTTGAACAAAGCAATGGATAAACAGAGAGTATATGTCCTTCAGATACTAAACTATTGCCTATTTTTCCTTGGATACCAAAGGGGTTGTCTTCCACTAACAATCTGGTGCTTGTGCTATGCTAATAAATGAATGTTTCAGAATATAGTCACAAAAAGCAGAAGAAACTGTTATGTGCACAACAACAACAACAACAAAGACTGTCTCTGATTAACTGCAATGCTACCTAACTGCCAGCTAACTGTTATCCCTGCAGTTGCCAGGAACCCCCCATAGAAGAGGCTAGGTCAATGATTTCTTCTAGTATTAGCTGACCATTAATCCTGTTGGCATTCACCATCACCTATCCCTAGATCAACACACCTTAATTCTAGATCAATACACCTTAATTCTCTTACTATTCACGTCCTGCCACTGATGAAGTGGCATCACTCAGTGTCTGTGAATCTCCTTTTTGAACTATCAAGGTGGGTCACGATCACTTCCAAGCACAAGGGCAAGGTTAGCACATGCTTCACAGATCTGCTTGGCATTTGTATAGGAGGATGGTCAGGGCCATGTATCAGGGCCATTTATCAGGCAAAAGAAAGGATGAGATACAGCTGCTCTACAGCTGTTTTCATTGTGGTTTATATGGAGCATCAATAGAAGCATGGCTCTGCCAACACCCCATACTCATGTACATCTGTGTTCTGCTGAAATTAATAACCTCTGATTACTCTCTACCTCTGAAACCCAGTCAAAAACTGGCATAACACAATTGAGATTAATTCTGTCACAGTTACAGCAATATGTCTTCGCCAATGAAGCAGCATTCACTTCTGACATTTGGACTTATTGCTTGGGGTTGCACCTCACAGATGCCTTAAGCTGAATTACAGTGGAAATCACTTGTGAACTGTTTTAGTGATTTTCTCTTAAGCAGCTAAGGAGCTACTGATAGAATTAGTTCTGGTTTCTGGCTGGCAAAAGGATTTTTTTCTTTCCATAAATGCAAAGTTGGCAGGAAGCACTAATACTTGAGGCATAAACAGAATAAAAACAGAAGTAGCTGAAGAGAGACGTTGAATGGAAAGCATGAGATTATGATCTTGTCACTCCAGCTAACAGTAAAATATATCCCCACTGACCATAATAGGAATTAAATTCCTAAGTAATGACCACTCGCTGTTGCTGTTGACATTGCTGTCATCAGATAAACACATTGGCAAAAGGAACTTTCTCTGCAGTCAGCAGAATGACTTTGTCTTTAATCTCCCTGCTAAAGAGTATTGAAAGGAACTAGTATGAGATTTACTAGTTTTTCCCAGTCCACAACTAGGAGGATCTGGGCCAAATAGCTCACATTTGTTTTGTTTGCTGACAGCTACAAGTAGTCTTTAACAACGTTTTGAAAATTTCCATGCAATCAAGAAGGATGATAAAGCATTTTTCCAGAAAAATGGTCATCACAAAGTTTAGACTAGAAAATTAATATAGGCCATCTCTTCAGGTATTTTTAGAGTTTTTTTCCTTTGGAAACTTTCAAGAACAACTTTATCTACTACAATAAATTAGAAAATGCAGTAAGAGGCTGAGACCCCTTCAGAAATAAATCTTGATTCAGTAGAAGAGGATTCAGGAAGATGCTTGATTTTAAATTATTAGAAACCTTTGGGGAAATGGCTTTTCCTTCTGCAGGCAGGAAAGCTTCTAGGGCAGAGAACATATGTAAGGTCTTTCTGACATTTAGACTTAGTTATGGCACACAAAAGATAGAGTTATATTTGCACTACAGTAGATGGATGAATCAGACATTTCCGTGAGAAAATATTTTCAGCTCTGGCCTTTTTCAGTGTCAGGTTTTGAGGGGAGATTAGAACAAATAATTAATACAAACCCAACTACGGAAACTTGACATTTAACAAATCAGAAGAAAGAGGTGACTCAGCATCAACGTTATCCAAATATTTTTCTTTTCTGCCTTTATTTACATTAGCAGGGAGTTGTTTATATCCAAAGCATTTAGCAAATCCAGTTTGCTAATAGCAACGCTACTGAACAAGGCCGAGTAAACCTTGCAAACACCTTTCTGCAGAAACCTGTTCACATTCCTTGAGGGCTGTGTTCATAACCTTTACAAGTTGCTTTTTGTGAATGTACATGTAATTATGTTTTGAAGACCTAGACGCTCCTCAAAAAAAGTCTGTATCAAGATTGTATGCCTGGTATTTGGAAAATATGGAATTTTAAAATATACATACATGAGCTTTAGACCTACATGGGCTTCAGTGTTTAAGCAGTAGAGAACATGGGAAAAAACAGATGAAATATTACTCTACCATGAGCAAACAATGCAGCTAAGGTAACAAACATGGGTAAATTATCATAACAATCACAGGCAGTAAAAAATATCAGAAATTGCTTTCATTAAATACATGTAGAGGAAATTGGGTTTACTCAGAGATGATCATCAAAAACAAGGAAGTTGAAGTTGTTCTAGGAATGATTTATTGTTAATTATTAATTCAATCCTAATCTGGGGAGGACAGACAGAGCCTTAACTCTTACACCATGTAAAGTCTGTTTCAACAGCACTCTAATCTCGCAAATGGAATAAGATACAGCTTCCTTGTTTTTGTAAAGTTTTCATTATCAATCATAATTAAGTACATTGAGTTTGTAATCTAATCTTACCTCAATTTCCTGATAGGAGTTGTTGATCATGGCTATTAGCATATTGAGCAGCACCACCACCATAGTCACATTATATACTCCATAGAGTACGTATCCAATATTCTCAATGAATTTATGATCGTACTTCAGCACCACAGATATCACTTCAGATAAGCCAAATATTGACCAGAATAAGGTTTTAAAACTTTCTTCTACCCTAAAAATAAAGCAAACAATCATTTTATGGAGATGACACCAAGTTAGCCAGGCCAAATGCTGACAAAAAAAAGTGACAATCCACTAATATAAATATGATGCCTTGGCACAGTCATTGGAAGCCTTTATCCATCACCCAGGGATGCGCCAAATCATATTTCCTGATTTGATAAAGATATTATCAAGTTACAGTCACCCCTTATTTGCTCCATCTGTTCTTCTCAGGTGTATTATTTGTCAACTGGATTTTGTGTTCCTATTAAGGACTTCCTCACGGGCAACTTGCAGTTTGAAACTTTTTGTGTAGAGCTTTTTAAATCTACTCACTCACCCTTTTCTCATCCAGAGAAGACAAGTAGAGATTATTTGGGAAAGGGAAGAAGGAACCACGTTTGACCTCCTTATATGTGACTTCCAGGGCTGAAGAGAAGCATTACTTTTTACCCAGGAAGAGTGACTGAAAAGTTCTAATTAGCAGCATTAATACAATGAGCACACAGTGCAAATATAGTCAGATCATAGTCTGATTTTCTTCCCATCCTGCTTTGGGACTGCAAAAATGTCAGATGCCCAAGCATTTGTAGGAAAAAAATGAAATTAAGGGGTGGTAGAAGATGTTGCAGAGAGGCATTTTTAGTTATTACCCCTGCTTGAAAGTAGAGAGGAACCAGAGGAAAATAAAAAGGTTGAAAGACAGGGAAAAAAAAGTGGGGAATAAATCAATGGGAAAGAGAAGTGGGACTGGAAAGGATGCAGCTGGACTGATAGGTCAAAAGGAGAGTCTGATTCAGAGCAGTCAAAGCTGTAACACACAGAAGGGGAGAAGCCACAACTGAAAAGGAAGGAAGGAAGGAAGGAGGAGGGAGGTCTGCTGGTAAATTTTGGAAGCAGTTTGATTAATCTTTAATTTTAAAACAATTTTGCCTTCACTGAACACTCCTCAGCATGTTAACAGTTAATTACCTCCCTTTCCCCCTGCCTGCCAGGAGTTAACCATCTTCTAAGAAAACAATGCCATTTACAAACTATTTTGATGAAATGTTGTTTAACTCGAGTGGCAACCTAATCCTGCTAAATCTGTTCATAAAACCAGATTATAGACACAAACTACGACACATCCTAAGAGAACAATAAGCTTTACATCAACTCCAGTATCAATTACACCATGCATGAAAATAAAAGGAATTGATTGCAACCCTTTGAAAGGCTAGTGCAGAGCATTGGGTAATTCCTTTCTGCCACAGGGAACTGCTATTTATCACCCATCATAATTTATGGTATTCCATATTCCATTTACAAGTAGTAGTCAGACTGCAGTAAATATTTAGATATCATTCTCAGCCAGTGTAACTCCAATGACTTGTAGGGAGTAACCCTGAGGGGCGTTTCAAAGACCTGCCACACAACTTCATTTAAATTGTGGCTTTCTCTTCAGTCCCCACGAAGAGTTCCCATGTGTGGTTGGGACACCACACAAAGATACACTTGTGGGATGAGCTACAACTGGGCTGTAGACAAGTGCCATCACTTTTTCACTTGATGGACATTTCCTCTCCTGTAACATTCTACTCTTGTCTCCTGCCCTCTTCTGCAGGGAAGGGTAGCTAGCATGAATCTGTCAGATACCCTGTACTTCTGCCATAGCAATCTGGCCAGTGCTTATTCTATTAAATATTGTACTTTCCAGTTAAAGAACATATTAACACCAAAAATCTCTGGCTTTGAAATCTGCTGCCTAAATCACTTCTCAAACTAATAAAAACCATAACCCCCAGCCTTGATCCCAGCTGCCCCCTGCTATTAACATTTCTTCTTTAATTTGGAAAGGTTCCCTTAGTTTTCCACCCCGCTGGCAGATTTTAATACAATGTGTCAACTCTGCTCCTTTTCCCAGTTTAAACATTATTAACCTGTGTTCTGGAGTGGTGCCAGAATCTCTTTGAAATGTTAATTAAGGACTGTGAGCAGCCCTGACTGCCCAGAGCACTGCAGAAGAGGAGGGCAAGGGACAGGGTGCTGGGCTCCAGTGCAGCCCCTGTGCTCCTCTGCAAATGTCCATAGTCCTTATTCCTAGTGTCAGGTAAGGGACAAGAACATATGGTGGTGGGACTGGGAAGGTGGTGTGAGAGGTGGACCTGACCTGAAGCACCCCAAAATAGTGCTTAGCAATGTCCCTAGGCAGATCTGCTTCTTGTAGAAGAAACATTTCTAAGGAGACCTTGTACTAATCCATCACTACCCTCCAAAAAGGCTGGGTGACTCTTTCTCTCTCTCTTTTCAATTACTGCCAAATTGCACGAGATTTGGCACGGGTCACAGGGAACATCAGTTGTTTCTTTTTTTTTTTTTTGAGAACATCTCACTAAA
This sequence comes from Antrostomus carolinensis, assembly GCF_000700745.2. Taxonomy (NCBI): domain Eukaryota; kingdom Metazoa; phylum Chordata; class Aves; order Caprimulgiformes; family Caprimulgidae; genus Antrostomus; species Antrostomus carolinensis. Next base: position 139,596 of record NW_010311272.1, on the reverse strand, counting down.
ACACCAGTCGAGGATGTTTCGAGCCAAGTTCTCAAAGATTCCAAGATGCTGATGTGTCTCATCATTGCCAGCTAAGCAATTTACCCCCTTCCTGCAGGGTCAGCGGGTGTTTTATCCTTCTCAAAGGCAGACAAATGAAATAACAGAGGAAGTCAGGAGTTCTGCCCAGGCTGACAGCTCCTGGTAGCAGAAGGATCTGGCCTTGGCAGATTGACTGATGTTCCTTGTGGAGATGGGTACCTGCACTTTCTACGGTGCTAGAGCTGATTCTTGATGTGGGGAGAGAGCAAAGAGATTTTTTTGTTTGTTTGTTTCAGTACTCATAGTCCTGTAAAAGTTAAACAAAGATTTTGCATCAAGGAAGAAAACAGACCATAGGCGTTCATCTAGTTGCAGATTTTCCTCGCTTTTGTAAACAAACAGCAGTGAGCTGCTCATCAAAAAAGATCACGGCAAAGCTGTGATTTCATGTCAATCTTGTGTCCTCTGCTTTAAGAAAGCTTAAGGCATCCTTTCAGCTGAGTTATTTCCTTAAATTGATTGGTTGAGATGTAACACTGCCAAAAAAGCAATGCAGTCAATATAATCTAAAAAAACCATCACATTTTGACAAAGCAAAATGAGAAGTAAAAAGCCTTCAGGCCTCAAAATAACATTGGCACTGAACAGTGAGTCACATTTCCCTTTGGGGAGAAGGAGACAGAAAACCTCTCGTTGTAGCCTTCAGCCTGATTTGTGATGCAGAAAGCAAGATGAGCACAATCAGTCTTGCCTCCATTTCGATTTTGTTTGCATAGCATGTTCTTAATTACAGGCTGTTTCAAGGGCTGTGTTCTGTACACAGCATACAATAAACAGATAAACATAGCTGGGGTCGCCTGCAAAACACTGAAGAACTTACAAATTTTTTTTTGAAAGTATACCATGGTTAGTTAAATAATTTTTGTATTTAACTGTGTGAAGTAAAGTCTCCTGCATCTTTGTTTCCTTTGCATCCAGAACATTAAAATGGAAGAAATGACAGAAACTATGTCTGTGACTATCAAACTTTGTCTTTGATAACTCAATTCAGAGTTGCGACGTGGTCCCTCTGTAGATGACAACACAAGCAAAACAAGAGCACGTGAATTCAAAAGTGCAATAGCAAGGGAAGGTGAAAGTTACACCAAACACTCACTGATTATTATCATTAGAACCGAGTGAGTGATTCCCTCTGAGTGGTATCTGGACAAATGTGCACTCTTTTTCCTGCCTATGTACTGTCCTGGGAAGAGGTGGTTTTCTTAAATGTTTAGTTCAAAGTTATTTCAGTGAGTAGCTGTTTGCCTAAGGTTTCTCACTGGGGCTGTCCAGTGCGCTCCCACTTCAATACCCTTTGAAACTGGCCACAATCAATTGAAAATATTTAAAACATCGAACTGTTCAACTGGCCGCAATCAATCAGCACACAAATCCAATGGGTTGTTTGCTGTCCTGACTAGAATCAGGTTCCATAGTCAAATAGTCACATTTCTGAGTATAAAACTTGTTTTCTATAAGATTTCACCCATCCTCATTAGAATTGCACAAACATATCCACCAGGAAATGCATTCAGTGACATCTCTGAAGTCACAGAATGGTTGTGAGGACACCAAAGTAAGCGTTATTCTTCTCTGCCCCAGTGAATTTTCAGTGAATGAACAGTTGAGCACCTATTCAGCTCTAATACTGAAATCTGCCTTCTTTTCACAAATAAGTTAATAGCAGCAGCACCCCATCACCTTCAGCAAGACCCACAGGCAGCTCCCAAAAAATAGAGAAGGAAATGTTGCTAGAGCTGGTTGCTGCCCATCTGCCAACTTTGTCTTAGCTTATTAAAATTGTTTGTATACCTCAGTGTTTCTAGCTTGTTGAATGAGATGTCTGAGAAGGATTTTCTGGATGAATGTTAATCTATTCTCTTTGTTTCATGGGATGAAAGGGCTCATTTTCACTGATCATTATTTGACACTCCTGCGTGTTTAAACAATCAGAAGAAAGTAAGTTTATTTAAAATCTCTTCTAAATTCTTAAAAGGAAAATATATGCTCGTGGAAAATTTGCTTCATAACGACACAAAGTCCCCCCAGAATAAGTAGTCACCAGGCTGAAGTTAAGGAGGGAGAGCATTGCCCTTTGACAAGACTCTTCACAATCCAAACATCCCTGGAGCATCTTGACTCCAGTGAGCAGTCATCAGTTTAGTAAACGTTTGCTCATTATTTCCATGAAAAGATAGTAACTACTGGAAGATCCACTTAGATAATGAGTGCTAATGAGAGAGTTACTGCATGGAATTGCATCAGAGACTGGAATTTGTCAGTGAGGTGCTCTAGCAAAGTGCCTGGGGAATACCATAATTGAGGATTACTGTGGTACCAGGTAATCAAGGTATCAACTCAACTTATTAAGCCTTGTGCTTCAAGGGCATCTCCATCTCTCCAAATAAGAAGCAAGTCACATCCCACACTCAATTTTCTTCTACCTTACTACCCAGCATAGATAAATGTAATTGCATCTGTCTTAATAAATCCTTCCATTAAAATGTATCCTGAGGTTACAGGAGAGGTCTAGAAGGCATATGTGGCTCAATTAGAAAAAGCAAACATTATGTTACAAGGGACATTTTGCACAAGAGGGTGGTGTGGTCAAACTGGCTCAGAAGCACACAGAATGGCTTCTGGGCATTTGGAAGGAAACAGCCACTCACAGGGCAGAAATGATGCTGAAAAGGTCATTTCTCCTAGAGGAGCTACGAGCTAAGCTCCCAGCTCGCCGTGTGACACGTTGGAGAAATGACACATCAAACACCAGCTGCTGTCTTGCTCTGCAGCTGGTAAATGCTGTGGGCTCAGGCATTAGTAACATGGAGTGGTTGCCTGGAAGTCACAACATAGCAAGGGAAAACATTATGCCAAGATTTTCTCTTCCTTCACAGACAGGTGTGTGGGAAGGAAAGCCTCCACCGTGTCCGTAAGACAAGTCATGGTAGTTTTGTGAGACACAAAGCTGACTGCCATGGTGCTATGCTGGTGACACATCCCAGTGCAAGGGAGGAGGCTTTCCTATGGATGGATGGGACACATCCCTCAGACACAGCAGGGGACCAGGCTGTCCCCTCCTCTGAAAGCTCCTTCAGGACCTCAGCTGTCTCCCACAGCATTGGAGCTTGGATTCCAAGGGTCTTGGAGAATCAAGACTGGATTTTGTCCCACCTCTGAAGGGCTGTAGTCTTTCTCTTTTCAAAAGCAGCCTCAGACTGAACCTCATTCCAGAACCATTCGCAAATATCTTTCTCTTCCCAACATCCCTGACAAAGTCAAGACAGGACATCCAGTGTGGCCACCTCTGCAGGGCTGTGTGGCCACACAGCAAGCACTGATGGGTGACTGATCCAGGCAGACCCACTGCCCAGCGTGGCCAGTAACCTGGCAGGGTGCTCCATGCAGCTTTCACATGGCCTCTGCTGAAAAGTTCCCAGTCAGGATTTAAGAAACACAGCCCAGTTTGTTTTGCTTTCTTAAGCATCACTTCTAGCAGCTGGCTCAGTAGATGTGCACCTTATAATCACAGCGGAACAGAGGTGGTGTCCTAAACTAGACGTCTCATAAGCAAAATCCTCACTTATTTCACATACATTTCAGCCTACAGTTTTAAGAACAGTAACCATAGGTCTAACATCTTCTCCATTGCTTCTCTTGACTCATTAAACTGGACATCTCACAAAACATTTTCCTGATCTGTGATTTTGATTTCTAGAAGTAACCATTTCTGAACTACACGTCTCCCTATACTCAGGCCTTAAGCTGACTGCCAGGGATGGAAGCTGTGGTACAAGTTTCCCTGGCAAAATCTGAATGTGACTTCCCCACACAGCTGGAGTAGAAACTATCTGAGCAGACTTTGCAGCAGCAATGGACCAGAATGAACTGAGCCCTTCAAGAGCAACCGCTTTTTCCGCAAGTACTCACGTTGTAAACGCGGGGTTGTATTTTGCACCAAGGTAGTAAGAGTAAAGGTTGAACATTCCAATCATGAATGCCAGGAACACCATGATGAAGATGACCATGAACTTGAAGATATCCTTCACAGTCCTCCCCAAAGAGATCTGCAGGGGGCCGAAGCTTTCGTTGGCTGGAAGAATGTAAGCAATGCGGGAGAAGCTGAGTACCACAGCTATTGCATACAGTCCTTCTGAAATGATCTGAGGATCCGAGGGAAGCCACTTGTTCCTGGCTAAAACAATATACGTACATTAGATATTAGTAATGAAAAGTGTTAGATGGAAGTTATGATGATCAATGACCCCTTTTCAAGACTTAATCTTGGTTTTGGCCAGAAGTTAAAGGCAAAAAAAAAAAAGGGTTTGGAACAATTGGTCACTGCAGTCCTCAGTATGTTGTACACATATGGGTGAGAAGAAATAGTTGTATTTTTCACATGGTAAAGATGAGAAATGAGCAAGTCACTGGGATTTACCAAAGTCACACAGCAAAATATTGCATGGCTTTAAACAAATTTGATATTTTCTGTTTCCTAGTTGAACATCAACTGTGCTGTGACTTCTCCGTCTGAAATTCTTGATATGGAGAATCAAAACCATAACACAGTGGAGTTTGGCTATAGATTTGGATACATGGCACTGTGTAAATATTTGGAAAGGAAGCATTAGGGAGACTGAGATTTCTATCCCTTCCATGAGACAAGAAAGTTAGTATTTGTTCAGATAAAACTGTTATAACCATCAAGAGTATCATTTTCATGTTATCTTTAAATTAAAAACAATTCTTGTAGTCCAGTCACTCTAACATATTTACTTTAAAAATCTTCTTGTTGATACCAGATATGCATCATTTATTTAATTTACTGAAAATTTCAACATTTATATTAATAAAGCTTGTAAGTGTCCTTTCACCAACTGAGCTTCTTGATGAAAAGACTGTGACTCAGACCTAAAGCATGTGACATCTTTAAGGACACAGCAATAAACTTAGGCATTAGTTTCAGTAGTCTGAACCAAAGAGAAGCAGAGGAAAACCGCAGCATCATCTCAGAGGCCTCTTGCTTGCTTGGACAAGGAGATGGAAGTTTATCTGTTGTGGGGTCAGGGCACAAGTCTCTGGTGCTGCATGGTGCATGTCTACAGTGGATGAAGTTTCCTGCCCCAGATTTTCCTCTCCAGCCCAAGAACATTGCTAAAATAATAAATTACCTTACAACCTTAGGGAGCAAATTGTGCTCCTTCATGCTCAGCTCTCTAGCTTCTGCAGCCCCTACATGAGCAAAAATCCCCATGGATTTTGCTCAGGGTTAGATCTAAAGCTTGGAGAGGCATGCAATGAATCCAGTCCCCACTCTGGAGTCCAAGGCTCTATTTGTTTGTGAAAAATCAAAGAAAAACCCTTTCAACCATCAAGAATAATGTTGTCAAGGCTATGCTACTGCTTGCATTTCCAAATGTTAGCACTTATCGATGTTATAGACTCTCCAAAATAAAGGTTTTCCTCTTGGAAGAGCAGCAGTTTATGGGTGTAACTTGTTTTTGTATTTACTTTACACAAATGTTGGATGTAAGTGGTGCAGAGTGAACCAATAGTTAGAAATGAAGCTCCAGATCCTATGTTCACACATCTCCCCGCTCACACATTTGGAAAACCAAGCAGGTTCATTCATCTTTAATTTAAATTATATTCTGCTCACTCCCAGTTCCTGATTATTTATTGCTCAAGCTATTTTCTCAGGATGTGATTGACCTGAATGAAGCCTTAGCATAAGATCAGAGACTGAACAAGGCTCAGATCTCAGTTTCTTTCTGACTGTTTAGGAAGGTGGCTGGAATGGGTAGATCTGAGAAGAATAATTTGGTTTAATTAGAAAAAAACCTGTCATAAATATCACAAAAAGAAAGCTGCTTTCAGCACTACCACATATTAAGAGGAGGCATTAGATAGCAAAAAGCATCTTACCATAAGTAAAGTAAGCAACTTCAGGGGGAAGGGTGACATTATTGAGGTCATCATCTTGAACGTACTGATCTACGTACTGTTGTGCTTCAGTCGCTTTGAGAAAAGCCATGAACCTGGCAGTGAAGGATGCCACGAAGATGGACAGCATCCCAAAGTCCAGCAGGTTCCAGAGATGCACCACATATTCCCGTGGCCCTTCTTCCCAAATCTCCTTGCACTCTGACCATATCATGCCTGTGGAAAGGCCAGAGAACATTTAACCAGCAAACACAGAAGGTGCTTTTTGTATTCAGACAGAGCCATTTCCTGGCTAACAATGGCTTCTAAGACTAAAGCAAATAACTCTTCAGTTAAACTGAATTTCTTGAGAATGGTTCATGTTATCTTTTCTTAAAAATTATTGAAAGCTTTAAGCTTATATTTTTTTTTGTGCATATGAGGTAGAAATTTAAAAAATTCACTATATAAGTCAATGGTAAAGTAGATTTCTGGTGATGTCAGAGAAAGCACAGGAGGACACAGTGAGGACACTAGAAAGCCTATTGCTGATCTATTTGGAAAAAATGTAGATTTCCTCTCTTGTCCCCAAAATCTCCTTGCTAAACTGTGCCACTGAAGAGGGTACTGTTTGCTCTGCTGCTGTTTTCCTCCTTCCCTAGAATAGTGGGTGAGTCCATTTTGAGAATAGAAATAGATCTTTGGAAAAGAAAATCAGATCCACGAGTAAAAGCAGTATGATTAGAGAAAAGGGAAGACAGAAGTTCTGCCCTTGCAGTACTTTTCAAAAAGTTTTATATATTAAATAATAATGACGTTCCATACATTAAAGTCTGATCTACCACTTTGAAAATCCTGAGACAACAGAGATAAACTCAAATGCCAAACTTAGAAAACTGGAATGTTTTGACATTCAGGTTCTACTGGGCAGTGCTGGGGAGGACGAGTGAATGGCCAAACAGGTCAATGGGCAAACTGGAGCCAAGAGCTCAGGTCAAATTCACCAACTTGCCCAACTTTCAATCACAGCAGGGCTCTAGGGCCAAAATCTCACTTCTGAATAGCTAAAATATTGGAACATTTAACCCACTGATAAATATTTCCTGCACTTTACCCAATTTTGTTTCCATAGCAGCAGCAGCAAAATTCATGTTTAATCAAGCAGGAGCAGCGCCTGCCAATTTCCATGTGGCCTCCTGCAACCTTGTCCTTTTTGTGAACTCTTCTTCATCCTCTTTGCTGGAAGCTCTCATGGTGTGGTATGTAAATGCATTTGCTCAGCTACTTCAGAGACTCCTGGAAGCACATGGTGTCCCAAGAGGCACAGTCAAAGGCTGGGTCATAGGGAAGGAAACAAGTCAGTGTGAATCTAGCTGGAGGCTGGAGAAATGAAGAAATGCTGCTGCCAGTCCTTTTGCACTGGGAAGGGTTTAAGAGAAAAAGGAAAGCTAAGCTATCAATAGCACCAGCGGCCAAGGCACCACTAGCCTGTGACCTCCACAGCCCTGGAATCTCCAGGCAGGTCTTGGGAGTTGTACCATAATATAGGTTATGCCCCATAAAGATATGTCTTGGGAGAGAGCCTGAGATCAACTAGGTGCTGAGCAGAAGCAGAGGGAGGGCAGGAGAAGAGCCTACCAGCTCTTCTCCTCAAGTCTGCAGGTGGTTGACTGAGTAAAAGCAAGAACTTCATCCCAATCCATCACTCACTGTGAGTGAGATTTAATAATAAATAGTCTAAGAGAGAAGGTGGAAGAATTGGTTTCTTAGGAACTGTCCTGGAGTGAAGATGAAATATTAAAGAAACATTTCTAGTTAAAACAAAAAGTATCCCAGAAGTGATAGATAGGAGACATTAGCCCTACACATCATGCTTGCGTGTCGTATAAAGATACTAAAGCATTTCAGGAAATGTCACATGCGTGGTGACATTGCTGACCAGAGTACTTGTTCACTGACTGCTAGAAATGTCTTTTCTGGTTTAAATATTAACTCTCCCATCCAAATTTATTTCTAATCTTCGTCACTTAATATACCTAAGTCACAGATTAATGAAGTAAGGAATGTCTAAATCTGAATAGACTGACTAAAATTAGAATCACTCTGTGAAAGTATCACACTATTGGCCTATAATTTACATCATTCTTTTTGACAACTTTGTGGCAATCATTTTTTATCCATGCATATGGAAAAATGTCTATTCAGGACAAGTAGAAAAGTTACAGTAATTATTTGGTCAGTACTGCTGGGTCATTGTATATACATTGTGAGAGAGTAATTCGAAGCTTCTGCTTAAGTAAAATTACTGAAGACTAGAAAAAGCAGCTAAAATTCAGGGGATGAGATGTAAGAGCAAAATAAGGAAAGGCAAGTCAGGTAGAGTAGATTTGCCAGGATGTGACTGCATTTCAATACAATGGTTCTGAGGCACCTGACAGCTCTGAGTGAGGTCGTTTCGCTGAGTCTGATGCCCAGAGAGATGGGATCTGAGGAGCTCCTGCTCTCCAGCTTCTCTGCGTCTCTTGTGCCTGTTCTCCCACAGTGGGGACAATCAGAAATGTCACCTTGACAGGCATTTCTGATTTCAGCAGGGGAAGGAGAGTCAAGCTACAGACACAGCCCATTACACTTGCTGGAGAGCTTTGAGCCTTCCTGGATCCACCAAAGGCTGTTGGATGAAGAGAGAGAGTTGTGCTCAGGTTGCATCTACCCAGAGCTTAACTGCTACCTTGGCTGCTTTTGCAGTGGGGATTTGTCTCTGTAAATAAAACATATCTGTTTCCAGTGCACACTATTGTTCATATTGCTCACAAGGAAAATCCCAGCCTTCCTTACTTGAAGGAAAGAGGTGGGAACACCTGGCCATAGGGGGAGAGGTAGCCAAGGCATACAATGAGCCACAGATGCATGAGCTGAAATTACTGTGCCCCAAGTATGAAGGGGTAAGTTCTCCTTTCAGGGCATTGCAGTATTTCTCTGCACTGACAGATTTATCATCTGCAGCCCTTGGATGCATGTTCATAACAAAGAGGAGTGAGATCAAAAAGGCATTCTTCTGCCTAAAATGCTATTGTTTGTCTGGCTGTTCATGGGGACGTTAAATGGGCTACCAACACTACCTGGCTGATCCAGCAATGGTCTACAGCCATTTCAGAGGTGCAGGTCAACTGAAAATAAAGCTTCTGATATGGATTTTGGGGACAGGATGAAGTGCCTGCCTGGCTGCAATTCATTACCTCTGTTTGGTTTACTCCATTACCTGCATGCATTAAAAATAATTGGGAGCAGGAGACGGCAATAGTATCTTTTTTGCGTAACTCCAGTCTGAAATTGTCCTGCTGGTAGTTTTCTCTTAAAAGTTATACACATGGGTCAATTTTCATATCTGCAGCAAGATTAATTGCAGGGACTGCTATTACAGGTTGTGCTCACTTGTGGCCACACTATGCTATGCTAATGTAGCATATTATCCTCAGAATGCTATTCTGAACATAATTTTATGGTTGACAGCCAGATAACTCAGACAGCCAATTTTCTCCCCAAAAAAGAATCAAGATCAGGACCTGTAAACTAATTTCTCAGAAATGGTCTGCTATAGTTGGAACAAGTAATGTGTCATCAGCATTCATCATTGCTGTCATGGTATGAAGGAGAAAAGAGAAAGAACGGAAACAGAAGGAAGGGATTTACAAGCTGAGAATAAATAAAATTACACTTTTTGATTGTACTACGAATGGAAATGTAGGGAGCACACCTACGCTGTTGAGTCTGAAGACAGCAACTGCAGGTGTTGTCAAGTAGGATTAAATAGAGCTATGTATATTTACTACACAAGATTTAGATTTATTATACTTTAACATATATTTACTCTCTACTTATATTTGCCTATTTAGAAAAGCATGTCTTGGCAACTTTACCTGTGATATTTACCTATAGCATTTATTTAATTATATTTCTACTTATATATGTATATTTATAATACCTATAGGATTTTTACACCAAAAGGCTGGGCAGTCTACCACTCTTAGTTCTTTTACAGTCCTTAAAGTTCTGGGTCCCATATGGTGTTCAGCATGTCCCCAAGCCCCCATGCCAGCTGTCTGCAGGCCACGTGCACCAGACTTTCACCTTAATATTGCTGAAACATTATTTGAAGCCTTATGGAGGCAGACAGGTAAAATGGCCAGAGAAGACTGTCAGTGCTGATGTAGGCAGTCATTAGAAAATCTCATTATATTCAGAAGTCTGTACAATGAATCACCTTTCTTTTCCCAGAAAAGTGAAAACCTTCACTTCAAATGAAATGTTCTCTTCATCTCTCAGGAACTCACCAGGCAGACAGATACCTACTGCCTATAAGAAAAGAATATCTAGTCTAAAATCTAATCATCTTGTCCAACTGCTTTAATATCTTTTTAAAAATATATCTTACAAGCTTACTCTATCCAGTCTGGCATCTATTCCGTATTTTCTAGCCTAATATCCTGTATGGGATTCTGGTTATTGCAGGGACAGTTAACAAAGGAATGGTGGCCAGGAAGTCATCAGATAGAGCAGCCCTATCTTATTTTTTAGGGGAGTTTAAAGCCATCAGTATTTATGGAACAGTGGAATTATTTGCTGCAAGAAGAGAATCACAATCATGGTGGTGAGAAAAAATAACTACAGAAGAGGAAGACAGAGATTCTGCAGAGTTGCTAAGCTCAGTTTCCCAATAAATCCTTCTGAGCTTGTTTAGATCAGTGGTTAAATGTAGCTGACCTGCCAGGAATGAATTGCAGCTATAGGAAAAGTAATATATCTGAATTTGCCTAAAACTCCCTGGAAGTTTAACTTGTGCACGTGACATACTTTTGCACTTGAAGGGTTCATCCACATGATTTCCTACTTTATAATTGTTAGATAATTTAATTTCTTTTAAAAGATTTGAGTGCTGTGCTGTCCTCTCACCAGTAATAATTTAATACTATGAATGTCATAAAATCCAGCTCTTACTTACCTAGTAGTTTTCATCACTAGATCTCAGAGTACGTTACAAAAAAGTAAATAACAATATATCCATTCTGCAGATGAAGAAACTGAGGTTCAGTGAACTATAATAGGCTCTCAAGGCAGGGTAATAAAACAGGCTGGTGGTCACCCACATCCCAATGGACACATTTCTTTCATCTCACTTTAGATAGAGCAACGTCCTATAGTGAAGTTATAAGTTTCTATTATTATATTACCTTCTTTAAGATACAATGATTAAACCAACAGAGGCAAACAGACAACATCTATGACATTCACCATGGAAAGGGGAAAAATCAGGAAAGTAGAATTTGATAAACATCATTCAATACTTTCAAAAGCAGTGACCAAGATCAAAGTCTTCTTTGATCCTGTTTTAATCAACATACTGCCATCCACCTCTAATTTAGCCTCATGGTGGTTTTTTTGTTTTGTTTGGGGTTTTTTTTGTTGTTGTTTTACAGGATGTGGGTTTTTTGGATTGGTTTGAATCAATTGGTTGATTGGATTGGTTTTTTTTTCCCTTTATTTTGTCACTGTCTATCATGCTATTCCTAATCATACTGAATTTCCCTAGAGGACCTGTAGACATTGTGGTTTTGCTTACCCAAGACCCACTTCATGATCAGCAGTTCTGTCCATGAGAACTGAGTTGTTTTGACTCTAAATATTTGTTTTGGATGATCCGTGATGGTCTCGTTGGGGAGATTTTTTACTCCTTCAAACCGATCTGAAGCATTCACTACTAACAGTCCAAGGAAGATTGTGAAAGAAACTGCATGTGCCACAAACTTCATGAAAGGACTTCGGAGGGTTCGTCCCAACTGCAATTAAACATATACAAGACATAAGATTTTTTTTTTTTTTCCCCCTCATCCCCCTCCTGGAAGTTTTTTTTTTTTTCCTATAAAAGTTTGCCCAAGGTGAAAAAGATTCAGAAATGAATGGGGTTTAGATTTGTTCAAGTTGTTCTTTGTTATTACTAGACATTGCACATTGTAGTTCCAATTATACCCTTTGGATAATATTCTATGCATAGCAGGATCGAATGGGGTTTAGATTTGTTCAAGTTGTTCTTCGTTATTACTAGACATTGCACATTGCAGTTCCAATTATACCCTTTGGATAATTTTCTATGCATAGCAGGATGTTATATTGCTCCTTTATACCCACACATAATATCTAATTGTCCTGGCCATATGGTAAGTGGAAAATCAAGAGACAGGATATTTATATGAGGCATGTTTGCATGCATACGTGTTATATGAATGGATTCGTGTATCAATACAAATCCTAATGATGGTCCCACTTCTCATCCTGTTCTCATCATTGTTACATTTTAGAATCTTTTATTAATATTAAATTCTTGGTTCATTAACAATGTGTAAGAAATAGCCTTCTGTTTAAAGATTCTCTAGTAATGCTTTTAATATGCTTTGGTATGATAGTCTTCTCTCATAATTACTACAAAAGCTGGAGATTCACTCTCCAGAACACAAGGATTTATTTCAATACATTAAGCCAAGAATCAGAGCAGATCACTATAGCTAATGTTTGTTCCGTTCTTCTTGAAAAGCTTTGTTTGCTAATTAATTCCAATAACACTCTTCTCATTTTACATTTTCTGTGATGTAAGAAAACATTAGTCCAGAAAGATTTTAGGTTAGAAGAATTTTTAGGACTGCAAGGACCAGTGCCTGTGGCATTGGACACAACAGACAGCAATGCCAGTATCATCCCTTTCCAAAACCACCTCGAAGCACTTAGAATTTTTTGCAGTATATTGCTCATTATTAACTCCTCTGGATGACAAGGTATCCTTAAAATTTTCTTAATATCTACTAACTTGATAATAAAACTTCATAAGAATTATGAAAAAAGACTGGAAAAGGACATTCTTTGTTTCCTTATTTATCTCCAATAACAGCTTTGTTCAAAGGAGCCCAGGTCCCTGGTCATTGCAGGGCAGAAAATATTTTAAAAGCAGGGCTCTTTAGGTCTAACAGAAATTTAAAGAAAGCCTTATGATTCTGCTTCTTATTTCTTTTTCTTCTCTGAATTTTTTAAAATGTCAAATAAATCTTTTAAGACTAATAAAAAAAATTAAGAACAATACCCTATTGAGAAAGTTACATGTTTCTAAATGCCAGAAAGACTTTTCAATAAAGAAAATATTTTAAAAAGTCTGCTCTATCCCCAAGCCCTTATTATCATGCTCACTTTTTTCTGAGGTCAATAAGGATGTGTTTAAGTGGGCAGATATTACACTGAATCAAAACCCAAGTTTCTTTCATCTTGCCTTAGGAACATTATGGCAGATGCAGGTGTAAATGAAGTGTGATAAAACCAGTCCCAACACTTGTGATGCTGGTTTACCCCTCTGCTGTAAACTTTGTTGTAGTGTTAGTTCTCAACAAATTTTTATGGCTGATGTTGGGTAGATTTCCATTTTGCAACAGAATTTCCAGTACAGAGCTGATGGGTTGATGAGATATGTTTGAACAGTGCCCCATACAGTAATCATCTCAGATGTTTTCCTTGTATGACCTATCTGAGAGAGCTCAAAGAGCAAGAGCAAAGCATAACAACAGCTATGGGCACATGGGTCCTTACCAACAAAGTTCTAAGAAAGTGTATTTGCAATCTGTATAAGACTCATTTCTACCCTGAATTCACTAGAAGAGAAAAAGCACTATCTATTGAACCATGAATTCTCTCCAAATAATTAGACTTTTCTGCTGTCTATAGAAACTTTTAAAAAGACCTGAGATTAAAGAAGCACAGCCTTGGTTATCAGAGAAATAACCCCATGTATTACAGAACCAAATGAATTCTGTGGGTAATTTGACTTAGTTCACTACTCATTTAACAAAGTCTGCATTTAGTCAGTGCTACATCAGCATTTTATCCTTATTATTACTGGGGAAAACTTACAATTTTTTTCTTGAGCTGATGTTTTTAATATCTTCTCAGAAATCTGATTTTTAGCTAAGGGGTACAGGAGGTGAAAGTGTTGACCAGAGTATTCTGTAAGAAATTAATGAAGTATCCATGCCTTCAGACAACCTAATGCTTTATGACCATAAGATGTATTTTTCAAGCAACCTGATAAGTTATAATCAAGCTGTGTAACTACTTGGAGGTATTAATTTCTCAATTACTTTCTAAAAATCACAATATTGTCTTTCATCAAATTGGGATTGCAGGGAAGTGCCTGGCTGTCACTGTTAAGATAGAAACACTGACAGTGTGTGAATAAAAAGGTTCATTCTTAAGAGAATGGCTCATTTCATGACCTAGTATCCTCTCTATATTATAGGAAAATAATGAAGTATGCAGACATGTCAGAAAGAAACTATATAAAATGTGATAGGGAAACTAAATTTTCAAGATGTAAATTAATCTCTACTCCAAGAGACAGGAACAAATAGATAGAAATATCATAATGAAAAAAGACATTACTATTTGCAGTACCATGCTGATAGCAGAAACATGAAGAATATTGTTATAGAAATTTTGTGTAGCTTAACCAGGCAGGAAAATACTCAGAGTAAAAAGGTACAGGTACAGTTTTAGGTGGAGTGAACCATTAAAGTTCCAGTACTTAAATGATGCTAAGTCTGTCCCAGCAGGAGTTATGGTCTGTAAATTCCCAGCATGGCTACATGAAAGCAAGAGAACAACCCAGGCAATGAGAGCTGTGTATAAATGATCTCTGCTAGTGTTGTAATACTTGAATGTACACTTCAACAGACCACAGAGGAAAGAAAATACTTCTTGAAGTTCTGCAGACAATCCAATCAGTCCTGCTTGCTCTTGTAACTATATTTTTGGGCAGACTGTGCAATTTTTTCCATTCTACCTCTTATCTTCTCTTTTGATCACCAGTGAAAAAAAGTTTTGGATACCCACATATAAAGCAATAGTTCATTTCAGAGTCAGAGCCTCCATGAGATGGATGAGTCAACACAGATATGTCAGGATAGGATAGGCTTACACTCCGCAGGTCTTGTCAACAGTTTGTGCATCCAGAGGTGAATGAGTGACTGACACTAAAATTAGTTTTAATAAAGACAGCTCTGTGCAAATGAATGCAAAAGAAGACTTAAAAGTTCAGTTGCAAACTCCAGTTAAATACTATTTACTAGATTTTCAAGGGTGTTATCCCAGTATGGTGTATTCTAATTCCACAAAGCTTTATTAAAAAACCAAAATTCCATTAAGGAGTAAAGGGTTGAAAATATATTCCTTGCTCAGATACATCAGTGAAGGAATTATCTTGAGATATGACTTACTCTGTTACCCCATGTGAAACTGCAGAATTTGACCAATAAATCTGAAGAATGTGATACACAATATCATGGTCAGGACATCTCCTATAAGCAGTATTCCACATCACAGAAATTTCCATAATTTTTCTTACTGTCTTAGCCCAGATATGAGTTCCTGACTCATGCCTAGGCATCCACGAGTCTATTAAATCAGGCCTGATTTGATTGAAGCTAAATATCTTAGTTGTTTGTTACTATGGAAAAATTATTTCATTAGTCCTTTGTGTAACATCAAGATTGTTTCTATGACTTAAAACCAAACAAAACACTTGTAAAATTGACCAGGACAAAATTGGGCTGCTCAGAACATCACAAGCAAACATCACCATCCTTTCAGCAGATATGCTGCCTGTGTAAAATTGTCTGCAATAACACTAAGAGGATACAAGGCTCATGCATCAACCCTCAGCCCTTGAATCTAATAATGACTATTTGGGGTGAGGTACCAATTCCTGGAGGAAAAATGCATTCATTATTCATTTATTTCTATGACAGTGCCCAATCTAAAATCAAGATTACATTGTTCTGATCAATGCAAAGCCATTCATTAAAAGACAATTCTGGCCTGAAAGTACTTTCAATTTGATTTTATGACAGAAGGTTCCATATGGTTTTTCACAGTCTAAAGAGGGGTGAAAAGAAAGGGATGTTGAAAAATGAGAATGAACAAAAGGTTTAGAGTAATGAAATCACAGCTGATAAAAAGTTAAGCTCCTCTCCTTCCATTTACTTAAATAAAAGCTTAGTCCTTTGACCTCTAAGGTCTCAGCAAAACTCTCCTGCTCCATCCGATGCTATGAGACACAGCACAGCCATATTTAGGTACACAGCAGCTTTCCAAGTGTCATGATTTTTTCCCTCAAAACCATAAAGATTGTGGGATTAAGTCTAGTCTTCTCTGCAGCACTAAGCACTCCTCTGGGACTTTCCAGAGGTTCAGGCACATGTGCCATAATAATGCTCCACAAACTAAAGATACAAGATCAGAAAGAAGGAGGAAAGAGAAGAGAGGAACTCTGAAGAAGGAAGGAACCATCAACAAAAAGTATCTAAAAGGAATGAGAGTTTAAACACCAGAGTTAACTGAAAGGGCAACAAAGATCTTCTCCTTTAGTTATTCCCCACTTTGGTGGTTCTTTTATTCTTTCTTCACTCCCATGTTGTTATCTCCTACCCATTTCTTGTTCCTATTCTTTTCTTGTCACCCACTGTCTCAATGTTTCCTTCTCCCACCATCCCAGCTTTTTTACCTGTAAAGGTAAAAAACCATGTCTAATAACTCAATTTGTGTATATCAAGCAACACCTCACGCTTGCTCTCCTCTGGGGTACTCTTAGAAGACAGTATGAATCACTTCTCAATGACGTTACAGAAAAATATGTGACTTCATTCCAGGCCCTGGGTAGAAATGACCATAAAAAACATGCACCTTAATGAGTTTGTACCTTGCTGCAGGGAGCTATCCAGTAGGCTATGGCAAGGAAGGGCAGGCCAATGGAGACTCCAAAGACCGCCAAGAACTTCACAGCTATAGATTGCTGCCGTAAGCCTGAGAGATTTTCATACCACATGGTGAGCAATTGCTGCTGGCAGTTGGGGTGAGCAACAAACTGTAAAAGAAACAGAAATAGAAGTATCAGTAACAT